>NC_052614.1:68205040-68393404 GCF_016545825.1 Eucalyptus grandis
TTTCAAGGAACCTAAGTGAAAATTGGGTACTTGTGGAGTCAATGAAAATTTATCATGTACCTCAAGATGCTTTACCGCAGTGATTGATAAGTAACTGTAGGTACGTTCTTTTCTTTCGGATTATGCATTTGCATTTGCATTTTCATGCATCATATTAATTGCATTTTAAAATGGGATTCATTTTCCGACAAAAAAATCATTCAATGCATGTGCATGGTCAAAATTTACGTTTTAATTTGTCTTTGAAGGCAACCTCTACGAGCTTACCTTCAAAGAGAGGCAACTGATTGACACCTAAATTTTGGCGATTCGGTTATTTATTTATTGCATAGAAAATTAGGGCTTAATTTTGTTCCTGAAAAATATTAATTGCATAGCATAAAGATTTAGATGCATTTATTTTTAGTTTGCATGTTTTGCATTTATTTTTTGGACTAGTGATGGATGGGTTCGAATTGATGGTTCTGAACTTTAACTTGGCAAGTCGGACTAAGCCCACGAAGCGAGCAAATTGGCCCAAGCCATTTTTTTAATGATTGAAAATTATCTCGTGAAGAATAGAAATTTTGAAATTTTTCTGAGATATGAATTTCTGGGATAGGGCATATGTGAAAAAAAAATATTGCAATTTATCTTTGTAAGAATTGGGATTAGAGAAAAATTCTATCATAGGCTGTGAGTTCTGAATAAGCAACTGTTGTCTCAAAACAAAAACACTCCAATTGTAGAGTGTAAACTTCTCCCTCATATTTACTTGCACAAAATCAAGAAAATTAAAATCAATGCTTCTAGGGTTTATAACCCCTCTCTTCATTAGTTTTGAATAGACCTTCTTGTGGTCCTTAGACCGGAATAGATTCACTCCATCACCACCAACATTTGCAGCCACTCCCATCCTAGGCTGGAAATGTGTGAACATTCTTTCGTCATCGTCCTTTCCTTCTGGCTGATTGAAAGTGCCAAAATGCGAGTCACTAGGAGAGTTGACAAAGGTCTTTTTAGCCAACCCTTTTTTAGCCACACCTAACTTCTCTATATTGCGCAAGAACAGAGTTTCATTCTTGTAGCCTCTCTCTCTCAAAAACTTATCGATCAAAGACATAGTCGTACCTCCTTCTTTTAACTTAGAATAAAGTTTAAAAGCAACTTAAGGTCTTAGCATTCTTATAGGTTCAATTTCTTCAGTTATTTCTTCTTCTGGTTGAGTCGGTGGAGGAGACTGACGCTGTTAAGAAGGTTGTTGCTAACTTGGTCACTGCTGATGAGAAGAGTCTTCTTCCTAGGTCAAATTGAAGTGCGTAGGACCCTCAAGCATGTGTTGTGGTCCTCTGCTTGTGATTTTGGAAGACTTTCTTGAAGACATTGTCGCTTTATGGAAAAAATCTCAAACTCGATCGCCGAAAAAGTGAAAACTTTTGAAAGAAACTAGAGAGAAAGTGAGAGTAAGTGGGATTTTTTTGTATTCTGAGGTTTGAGAGTGAAAACGAAGAAAAAAATCTCTACAAAAGTATATAAAGCAAATGAAGCGGAGTAAACGAATCGTCATAAGGGAAAAAGTGAAAACTGTCTTTTTGAAAACAAAAAATTGTCTTTTTGAAAATGAAGAACTACCTTAAATTAAAAACTCGGAAAGGACAATTTCTAAAAATACAACAATCAATTAGCAATTAAAAAGTAACCGTACCTTTTTCAATAATATCATATGTAAATTTAAAATACTTGTAAAGAATAAACTTACGGTTGTAACTTGGTTACTCTAAGTCCGAACATCTTTAAATTTTACCTTTAAGTCTGAACACTTTCAGACTCTACTCGATAGAATTTATGATGTTCAGTCTGTTGCGAATAGACTCAAACAAGCTTTTCTCCAATGGCTTTGTAAATATGTCTGCCAGCTAATTCTTCGAGTCAATGAACTGTATCATTACTTCTCCATTCTAAACATGATCTCTAATGAAATGATGTTGAATCTCTATGTGCTTTGCCCTTGAATGAAGAATTGGATTCCTTGTGAGATTCATGACGTTGGTGTTGTCGCATTTGATCTCGGTACACGATTCTTCAATTCCAAAGTCTCTTAGCTGTTGCCTTATCTATAAAATTTGAGAGCAGCAACTTCTAAGAGTTACATATTCTGCTTCATCTGTTGAAAGAGTTTCGGTACTTTGTTTTCTTGAAAACCAGGACACCAGCTTGTTTCCAAGCAATTGACATGTACCAGAAGTACTCTTTCTATCAACTTTGCATTCTGTTAAATCTGCGTTTGAATATCCAAGGAGAGTAAAGTCTCCTTCTTTGGGATACCATAGACCTAGTTTTGGAGTTGTTGCAACGTATTTGATGATGCGCTTTGCAGCTGTTAAATGAGATTCTTTGGGATTTGATTAGAATTTAGCACAAATACAAACACTAAACAAAATGTCAGGTCTAGATGCAGTAAGGTAAAGAAGTGAACCAATTATGCTCATGTATAGTTTCTGGTCTACACTCTTTCCTTCTTCATCTTTATCCAGCTTTGAAGAACTTGATATAGGTATCTCAGTCTTTTTACAATTTTCCCAACCGAACTTTTTGATGAGATCTTTTGCATATTTCTCTTGGTGAATGAAAATTCATTTCTTCAATTGTTTGACTTGTAATTCGAGAAAGAAGGTTAATTCACCCATCATGCTCATCTTGAATTCATCGTGGATAGATTTGGAAAACTTTTTGCACAAATTTAATTAGGTTATTCGAAAATAATATCATCAACATAGATTTGAACAAATAAAAAATCTTTGCCTTCTATTTTAATGAACAAGGTAGTGTCTACTTTACCTTTATTAAAATCATTTTGAATTAAGAATTTACTTAACCTGTCATACTAAGCCCGAGGTGCATGCTTTAATCCATAAAGAGCATTTTTCAGTCTAAAGACTAAGTTTGGTTTTCTTGGATCTTTAAAACCAGGTGGTTGCTCCACATAGACTTCTCCTTGGATAAATCCATTTAGGAATGCACTTTTTACATCTATTTGGAATAACCTGAAATTTTTATAGCAAGCAAAAGCAAGTAATAATCTAATTGCTTCTAACCTCGCTACTGGTGCATACGTCTCGTCATAATCTATTCATTCTTCTTGTGTATATTCTTTGGCTACGAGTCTTGCTTTGTTCCTAACCACTTTTCCTTTCTCGTCCATTTTATTCCTGAAAACCCATTTAGTTCCAATAATAAACTTACCTTTAGGTTTAGGAATAAGTTCCCAAACATCGTTAATGCTAAATTGTCTGAGCTCTTCTTGCATGATTTCAATCCAGCTTTCATCAACTAAGACTTCTTCTACACTTTTAGGTTCTATTTAAAAAACAAGTGCTAAAACACTAGACTCTTCACGCCTTTTGGATCTGGTACGAATTCCTTCATCAATGTTGCTAATGATGAGTTCCTTGGGATGGCTTGACTTATGTTTCCAATTGCTGGTTGGTTTATGAGTTTGCTGATCCTCTGTTTCAGTTGAATCTTCTGGTTCATCTTGTTGTTGAACTTCAAGAGTCTCGAATCACTTTGGGGAAATAGACTTTGTGGGATTTGGAGTAGGTTCAGATTCTTCAAGTTGAGCCCGATTCAGTTGATTCTGCATTGAGTCTTGAAACTTGACGTTCATAGATTCTTCCATAGACTGACTATTCTTATTGAATATTCTGTAAGCTTTGCTTGAGGTTGAGTAGCCAAGGAAAATTCCTTCATCTGATCTTTCTTCAAACTTACCAATTCGATCATTTGCATTCTTTAAAATAAAACACTTGCAACCAAACACATGGAAATAAGAAACAATTGCTTTCTTTCCTTTGAATAACTCATAAGGAGTTTTCTCCAGAATAGGCCTTAAGAATACTTTGTTAATGATATAACAAGCTATGGAAACTGCTTCAGCCAAAAAATGAGAAGAAATATTACTCTCAATTAAGAGTGCTCTAGCCATTTCCTGCAAAGATCTACTCTTTATTTCCACAGCCCCATTTTGTTCTGAAGTATATGGAGAAGAGAAAACATGCTGAAAACCAAAGTCATCACAGAATTTTGCAAAGTCTTGATTTTCAAACTCACCTCCATGGTCTGTCCGTATGCTTGAAATAGAATGGCCTTTCTCATTCTGAATCTTCTTTCAAATTTTGAAAAATAAGAAAAATATTTCAGACTTACTTATCAAGAAGTATACCCATGTAAAGCAAGAATAATCATCCATGATTATTAGGTAGTATCTCTTTCTACCATACTTTGAGTTCAAGTTAGTCCAAAGAGATCTAAATGCAGAAGCTGCAAAACTCGATTAGTAGAAATTTTATTTATGGGTTTTTAAGAAATTATAACTTGTTTTCCCAAAACACATGGTGTGCATAGGTCACACTTTTGATACGTCAAGTTGGGCAGTCCACGAACAAGCTTCTTGGAGGAGATCTTGACAATATGCTTCACGTTGACATGGCCAAGTTTTCTATGCTAGAGGTTTGTTTCATCTTGAATGGATATTAGACACTGAAAGCTTTATGGTTTTATATCCAAATGATAAATATTTTCATGTCTTCGTCCAGTGAAAGATTGAGATAAATCTTTATTAGTTCCCGAACAAATGCCTTCTTAGAAATTAATTTTGAATCAAGTGTCACACAATTGACTAATGCTGAGTATATTGTAACTCAATCCTTCCATTAAAGAGACATTGTTGATTGTAAGACTTCCAATCTTCACAATTCCATATCTAACAATTCTTCCTTTATTGTTTCCACCAAAAGAAACTTTTCTGCCATTAATTTGCATGAGTTTTATAAAACAACTTGAATCTCCTGTCATGTGTCTCGAGCAGCCACTATCCAAATACCACTTAATCTTTTTCTTGATAGTGACCTGCAATTATAAAAAGAACTCAAGCTTTCTTTAGTACCCACATTTTCTTGGGTCTAGGGGAGTTAGTACGAAATACAATCCTTGTCCATTCCTTCTTAACAAGTCTCCAAACCATAGGACATTTTTTCTCAAAAAGTTCTGAGCTATTACACTTTGAACATCTGAGAGCACTTTGGCCAATAGGTTTTACAAAAACTCTTTGAAAATGATTCTTGTAAATTTTTTTTGTAGATTTTTGTTTGATTCTTTCCTTCACTTTTGGAAAATCAATTAAAGGAATAGTTTCTAGTGTCATACCCAAACCAGATTTGTTGAAATACGATTTTTGAATTGAAAGAATCTTTTCCAACTTCTCAGATCCTATTGAAAACCTTTTTCTAATATTTGAAATTTCCTCTTTCAAGAATGTGTTTTCCTTTGAAATAGAGTCTGTGTGTGTGTGTGTGTGTGTGTGTATATATATTTAAACAACAAACATTTGTCTAGATTTTCAAACTTTTCTTTCCAAGAGATTTCATGTTACTTCAGTTTAGAATTTTCCCTTTTTAGCTCAGAGGTCCTTTTAAGAGAGGTTTTGAGACTAAGAAAAAGTTCATCTATGTACTTCGAGACTTTAGCAGGAATTTTTAAATTACTAACCTTGATTTCACTGTCTAAGTCTGAGTCTGAGTCTGAATCTGTTCCAAAATCTAAGTCTGATTCTGAGTTTGCCATTAAACTTATGTTGGCATACTCTTCATTACTTTTCTCACATTATGTATCACTCCATGTCTCTGCTTTGAGAGTCTTCTTGAATTTCTCAGTTCTTGCTTTCTTTTTCTTCAACAGAGGGCAGTTAGGTCTGATGTGTCCTTTTTTCTTACATTCAAAACATACCACATCTTTGTTGATCTCATCATCCTCAGTTGATTTGTTCTTGAATTTTTGAGTGCCTAACTTCTTACAGTTAAATCTTCTTCCCTTTCTATTCAGTTTCCTGAATCTCCTTATCATGAGTGCTAGCTCTTCATCATCCATGTCATCTTCAGAATCTGTATTATCAGAATCATCGTTAGATTTTAAAGCAATTGACTTCTTACCTTTGGGATCTTCTTCCTCATTAAGTTGCTCCATTTCGTATGACTAAAGTGTGCCTATAAGTTCATCAACTGTAAGAGGCATGGTCTTCTAGGTTTCTCTTATTGAAGTCTTCACGTGATTCCAATATTTGGAAAGTCCACGTAGTAGCTTATTGATCTTCATTGGTCCTGAGATTGGCTATCCCTGATATAATAGACCGTTCACAATTTCTGTGAAACGACTAAACATGTTAGTAATGGATTCTCCTGGTTTCATCTTGAAGGCTTCATACTGTCCGAGCAAGATATTGATTTTTGTTTCTTTAACTCAATCAATTCTTGCATAGGTAACATGCAATCTATCCCAGACTTCTTTGGCTATTTCACAAGATAAAATTCTGTTGTACTCAGTAGGAGATTGTAAGAGATAAAGCACATTATAAAGAGTAGATCACTTTAGCATCAAGAGCTTGTCTCTTGGTTATTTCTTCTTAAGCCATTTCACCAACATCTACAACTTCTTTTCCTTTTTCTGAGACTGGTGCAGCTTTAGGAATGATTCTTTTTTCTACCACATCCCATTCCAGGGGATCTTTCAATCTTAGGAATGCCTTCATTTTATTTTTCCAAACATTGTATTCATTTCCATCAAAGTAAGGAGGTCCGGTGTTGCTTTGGCCTTCAACCAAACTTGGAGCCAAAATACTAGCCATAGATCTTTAACTCAGAAGTAAAAATACTTTAATAAAACAATCACACAAGCTCTGATACCAATTGAAAGGGCTAGTATGATCACCTAGAGGGGGTGAATAGGTGATAAAAAAATTCTTACGAAACTTCAAAATAATTTGCTAGCAACGTAAACAGAATTAAACAGTTATATGAAGCTGTGAATTGAAATAAGGAGTTTAGGAATAAGAGAATAGAAACACAATGTTTATAGTGGTTCGGCTTAAATCAAGCCTACGTCTACTCTTCCGCACTGACAGCCCACTGGTTGGATTTCACTAAAAATCAAAAGAGATGTTACAGTCTCACGTCCTTGATTTTACAGTGTAGAGACTCTACTACATTTCTTCAAAGTCTCACAAGTGTTTACTCTCTATTTTGAGTACAAGTAAAGCTCAACGATTGAAATAGCAAATGACTAGAAAGTTTCAGACTTTGAAATTTTTCTCCCACGCATTCCACTTCGAACAACCAAAGAGTCATCCTTAAATACTCCTCCATGCCTTTATGGCCGTTGGCACTTTCCAAAGGAGTTCATCCACTCTACCAATTGGACAGAATCAATTAAGGAGATCTCAAGTCGTTTAAGGGATGTGATGATAGCCCATCAATCCTGCTTGCCCATATAATCAAGATCTCGGTTTCCATAAATAGAACATTTCAAATATACTTCGCCATTCAAAAGATTTGCATATCGGATTTGATCCAATAATTAATCAAGTAGATGCTATTCTCCAGCCATAAGGTCTTCCAAAATCATACGAACCGAATCCTTTGAAGATAAACTTACATCTGAATAAGTCTTCAATCTTCGGTCTGGAAACTGTTAGTGAGGGCAGACTTTGAGTCTTGAGTCTGGCGGCCTTCAGACTTTGACGACAGACTCTAGAGTTCGAGAAAATATTCAGTGGTTCGTGTGCGCCACGTCATTCGTTGACGTGGCGCGCATGAACCACTCAGATACCAACACTTGTCCAAAGCGAGACCCCCTCGAAAATGAAAAAAGGGACTGGTTTTTTGTCGGCTCGGCTCCGCTTGAAAGGACGGTCGGAGTATTCCTCCCACTCAAAATTTTTCTTTCTCCTCACTTGAATGGGTGGGTTCTCTCTCCCCTCGTAAAAGAACCAAGAACGTTCAAAGCCTCTATTTCCTTCTCCGCGCATCCCACCTCCACCTCGGCCTGCCCAAAAGCGTCGCTGGTCATCTGCCTCTGGCATCTCGGTCTCGTTCTTGAGCGGCACCAGGCTCCCTGCCGCTGACCAGGCGCTATCCCCTATGTTGGTCCGCTCGGTCGCAAGGGAGATCTGGGCGGACTTGGGCGGGGTTGACAGCGGGGCGAAGAAGGAGAGACCTGCTGCATTTTCTCTCTCTATTTTTCAACGGAGCACGCGCTTTTCTTTCCGCTTCTGCCTCTCTCTTCCTCAAGCACTCCTCTCCTTTCTATCCTGAGCCCTCTCACTCACCACAAGCGCCCCCCTCCTCGCTTCTCTCGAGCCCTCTCACTCACCCTAAGCGCTTCCCTCCTCACCTCTGTCCTCATTGCCGTCATCAACTTTCTAGCCGCGGCTCCAGAAATCGCCGGCTGCCGACTGGCCTATCGAGCTTCTTTGTCTTCTACTCCTTATTCGGTTCCGATTTCGGGCTCGAGTACGTAGCCAAGGATTTTGAAGCAAAAGAGGTTTACGAGGCTAGATATACTGGTGGCGGTGGTAAGTTTTGGGGTTTCAGCAACACCGTGATGGCCGTGAGGGATATTGTGGTGGAGGAGAGAGAGGCGTATGGGTATCGTGAGACCTCTCTTTCTCCTTTGCCTTTTTTTTTCTTTTCTATCACCTCTGTTTCAGGAGGCATGGAGGCCTGGTGATAGTGGCTGTTTTGGCTTCTAGGTCGAGCTAGAGTCGGATAGCTTATCAGGAGGCTGAGGGGAGAGTTCTTCATCGGTCCTTTTGAATCCTGAAGCAAGTCACGTCCCGCTGTTCCCACCGGAGTATTTGTCATCGTGACCTTTGGTATGAAAGTTTTAACCTTATTATTGTTGCTGTGAGGAAGAGCGCATGATAGATAATTGTCCATGGTCTGCCCCTTGTTACAATTGGTGATAAAGTGATCATTCTTTAGTGCCAGGATCGTTGTTGATGTGAAAACTATAATGCTCTTGTGACCTTTTGCACTTTAAATACTTTTCACATATGTCTTGCACTCACATCATGTATTCTAATGTATTCAATTTAAATAAATTCCTACTAGTAGGAGAATGAAGGGAAAAGGGTTGCCATTCCCGTATTGCAGGAAGTAAACATATCGTCCTAGAAAATCAGCTTAATAGGATTTAAGTATCATTCGTAAGTGTCAAAGCTGGATGATGAAAAAACCATCGCTCTAAGACCCAAAGCTTTTGAAGTACAATGGCAAGGTTTGCTTACCTTGGCATGAGTAACAGCGGCATTGATCTTATGCCAATCACCAAGTAGTGAGGAATTGCAATGATTCCCCTCTTTGTTAGACCTCACAAAGGAAACCACTATGCAATCTTTATGTCGTCCCTGGACAACAGTAACAGAATGCTCAGTGTGAAAATTATACGCTTCCCAAGAAAAATACAAAAAAAGAAAGAGCGAGAAAAGAAAAAAAAAGATAAGCATTGAGGTGAGAAGAACACACATTTCACATGCTAGACTTGCATAACAAAATGAATATTGTTAACGAATGCCCTTGCAGCAGTGGTCAAGGTTCAAGAACATATATAAAATTATTATCCTATTTGATGTAGGAAGTTTTCTCGTTATCATATTTTGTAAATTCGAACGTGTTACTTGCCAAACATTCATAATTTGTTGGACATTAAGAAATTGAAAGCATGCTGGTAACTTCGTCAAATATTTACTGCTGTTTAAATTGGTAAGGTTTTATATCTGTTAAGATACAAATTTACTTTGTGCCACACTCTAACTATTGAAGTAAACGATTGCGCATTTAGCTTCAAGTTGATGGTAGAGTTAGAGTTCTTGAGTTTGATTGCTAACTGTCGTCTGCAACCCGTTATGGGTCTGCCTATTCTTATGCCTGCAAGCATTGGGTTTGCATGCCTAAGGCCTTTGTCATCAAATCACCTTTGCACGAGCAAAAATAACCACCGCACTCTAACGGCTTAAGCTTTTGTAGTCGGTTGTGCATGTAACCTCAAGTTTATCAATTGATAAATTCAAGTACCCTCAGGTACATAACTTCATGTTATTGAATTCTAATGTAAATGACTAGTTTACTTGGTAAAACAGACAGCTCCCAGTAGAACATCTGAAATGTCTGCAGTTGGTCGACTTCCAGCAGCCCTTCAAGTTCGTAAGCTTAACTTCTAATCTCATTGTGGTTATATTCTGATTTGACTCGAAGAGCATATTCATTAGCGACTCCAACTTCAGGGGATCGATATCAGAGAAATGCTTGCTGGCGCATCCTTCATGGATGGGGCAACTAGGACGAAAGTGGTAAGATTGCTGTTGACTGATGTTATTTGGTGTTTCTTCGGAACGTTTTGTTGTTACCCAAGTCCAGTAAAGGAATTAGTTTCAGTACCAATGGGGCAACTTATGGTGTAAAATCTTGCTCAGTGTGTTGTGCTTAGGATTCTGCATGTGCACTTTTATGATGTAAGAAGCTGGGTCCCGTCATTATGCACTGAGAAGATTTTGTAGTATATGTGCTAGAGGATGTCATACAGTATAATTCACTGTAAAATAGAATGCAGAGTATCCATTAGATCCATTTAAGCTCACGACTGGCAATTGCTATTGTTGTCGCTAGTTGCTTCAAGGCATATTCATTTCTAGTTGCTGATGCACTCTACAGTGAATCAAAGTATAGCCTTTTAGTTTCATGCATTTTGATTTGTGCCTTCTCTTGTTGCCTGCTTGTAGTATAAATTTCGCAAGCAATTCAAATCCTTGTTCAAGATGCAGAGTAAATCTGCAATGCAAGTTGGGGAGATGATCATGTTTCCTTGTCCAGGATATCCATTACTGTAGGTTGTCTGAAAAAGAACCACAGATATGTTCATTTAGGGACTGATAGCATATCCACACTGTTTGCATTCCTAGTTGTAATTCCTTTCTCTGCTTGCAGTATTAAATTTGGCAGCAAATAAAATTCTCTTTAAGGATACAGTCCCATGTAAGTCTGGGAATTAGTTATGTTTTCTTGTCCAAGATATTGCTAACTTGTATGTTGTGTCAGAAGATCCACAGAAACATTGATGTAGGGACTGTAGATTAACTTAGCATGTCCACACTGTATGTGCTTCCTAGATTGTAAATCCTTTGGCAAGAAACTTATCATTGTACTACTTTTGTCAAATAATCACAAACATAAATGTCAAGGCCTGTTTGGGGTGGCTGTGAGTTTCAGCTTGCCTTTCTGGTTTTAGCTGTGGGTTTTGAGTTTTGGCTTTAACTTTGACTTTAAAGAAATGAAGTTGGTAGTAGACATAACTTCTAACTTGAAAGTGACTGGCTCATTTTGAGAATTTAATAGTACTGAACGCTGAACCTTAAATCATAGATGTTTGGATTCTTGGATAATTTTACTTCTAAAATGAAGCATATAATAACTTTTAGTGACCAAAAGCCATAATACCTGATATGCAGTCCCTATCATCCCCCTCGGTGCAAAAACAAAAATGAAAAAAAAAAAAAAACGAAAACACACACACAAAAGAAGAAGTTACAACATAAGAACTATCAGTAGTTTTCCTTAGCTGTCTGAGTGGCTTCTCTACTGACACTGATCAAAGGATGGTTCTTGCCTTTTGTAGTCCTGTGTCAGCGGAAATAATTTTTTGTCTTTTCCAGGTGAAGAACAACCCTGCTGCATTGCTTGCTTTATGTTGGTATTGGGCTTCTGATGGTGTAGGATCTAAGGTATTATATTTGAATGAGAGTGTCTTCTGAATTGTTGTTTTTTTCCCTTTCAGTTTGCAGTCATTGACAATTGTTTCACTTTTTAAATTGCTGCTGTCAGGACATGGTAATTCTTCCTTACAAAGACAGCCTTCTGTTATTCAGTTGGTATCTGCAACAATTTGATTTGGATGGCAAACGGGTATGTGTTTGATTTTTCGGTGAAAATTGGGAGTTCCATCTCCATCTCTAGTTTCCAAAATGTTAAATCTCAAATTGTTCATTTTACAGGTCAATCAAGGGCTTATTGTTTATGGGAATACAGGAAGCACAGATCAGCATGCGTAAGTTATTTTTTGATAAAGTAATGCCACTATTACTTTTACATGCTGGTGACGTGATTATTCCCGATGCATGTTATTGTCTAATTTCCATACAGCTACAAACAACAGCTGAGAGAGGGTGTGCACAACTTCTTTGTAACATTCATTGAAGTGCTTCGTGAGAGACCACCTGGTCATGATTGGGAGCTTGAACCTAGTGTTACCTGTGGTGACTATCTGTTTGGATTGCTTCAAGTTAGTTTACAATAAGAGCTACTAATATTTACCTTTAAGAAGATTCTAGCAATAGTCGAAGTTCTTATGTCTATTGTTTCTGAAGTTTAAGATCTCAGACTTCTCTTGGAAAGGAGACTTGAGTTCAGTGGATGATTTACTTATAGTCACTGAGGCCAGGTATCTTACTAGAACAAGCTTGTCTAAGATGGAAACTATCAGCTCTTAAGGAACGGGGAACACTTAAAGAAACTGTTGAGTGGGGTGGTAGAAACATGGATAAGAAGAAAAGCAAGCTCGTAGGCATTGCAGATGATGGACAGAAAGAGATCCGCATTGAAAGGACAGATGAATTTGGCCGAATAGTAAGTTTTCAACGAAAAAAAAGATATTAATCATAAAGCCTTGTAATAATTTCTTTTGCATCTGACAAAGAAACACCAATTCATTACTTTGATGGTTTTATGCCAATCTTCTTGTTTTGAATGTTTTGCAACAGTTAACCCCAAAGGAAGCTTTCCGATTGCTTTCCCATAAATTTCATGGAAAATGGCCTGGCAAAATGAAGCAAGAGAAAAGCATGAAGCAATACCAGGAAGAATTGAAGTTGAAGCAGATGAAAAAATCAGACATGCCTTCTTTGTCTGCAGAGAGGATGAGGGAAGCTCAAGCTCAAATGAAGACACCTTATCTTGTGCTTGGTGGTCATGTTAAGCCTGGGTATGTTTTCCTCTGTTAAAAAATCAAGTTACTAGTTCTTTATTCATTGGCATTTAAGTACATAGCATTTTAGATTAATCTGACTTTATAAGATGTCAATGTGAAGTGTCTTGTTCCATGACCAAAGTGCTTGACTGTCTTTTCGCTTTGCTGCTTCAAATTTTCTATTTATCCCAAATCTCTCAGAGCCTGGGCTCTGCTGAGGAGATGTTTCTGTTTGCTAATGTACAGCTCCATGGATCACTGCCTGGATGACTCTTTCCAGACTATATTTCCCCAGACGTTTGAGGAGAATCTCCAATTTCAAGACTCGTGAATTTGTTAACTTAAAAATCATAGCCTATGACCATGCATTATAGATCATCCTATAGATGTCTCCATCTTTATGCTTAAAAAGGTGGCACCTTAATAGAAATTTGAGTGGTCTGACTTGATTGATGATAAACAATCTATATCTGAGAAGACAATCAGACACCATCTAATAAGTGTAAGCTGGACTTCATGCAATGTCTATTTACCATGGTAATTGAATGATAAAATAATGATTAGATTTTTGTTACTTTGTGCCTGTTTATTTAATTGTTTTTTTTTCTTTTTTCTTGAGGGGTGTTTCCAGTCAAAACAGTGATCCAAGAAGTGGCTTTGCCACCATTGAGAAGGATCCCGGGAGCTTGACGCCCATGCTTGTAGATAGGAAGGTCAGTGTCAACCCAAGTTTGGATGTAGTATTACTCTTATTTTATTGCAAAAAGGAAATTGGCCTGTGTTTGTTTGCACCATAATTGTTGACGCAAATTATCAAGATGCATCTCAGGTGCAAGGTTTTCTATGTATGCGGCACCACCAGGCTATCTTTTTAACACCACTTGGAATAATTCTGAGTATTTGCCATCATCAGATCATTTTTGTAATCCTGCTTCCAGATGCATTTTAGACTAAGGTTACTAGACTTTTAGAAGAAAAGCAAGGTCTTAGGCATCACGATTTTAGTGATATTTTTATCAAGCTGGGTTTGTCAAAATGTTTGTACGGCTTCTCTCTTCTCCTTTTGTTTTCTTTTACCAGGGAATCTTTTTGTCCTGACTTTTAAGGCACCTACCCTTGGTTCATACTTCATAAGTTCTGATGTTCGGCTGTATTCTAGATTGAGCATTTCTTGGGGATAAAGCGGAAGCCTGAGCCTACTAACTTGGGAGCACCAAAGAAGCCGAGAACTTGAAAATGTTATTGACGGGTCTTCTATTATTTGTTGAGTTCGAGCAACTTACTATTGGGGCTAGAAATAACTTCAGGCTCTAGGCGTCAATTGCAGCTCCCCATTACATTATCCTATATACCTTTTAGCTTTATCAACTATGAAGATCAAAATATAGATGCTCTTGTTGCTTTTGATGATGTACTTAGACCTGTAGTGCCAACAAGACAGACGGCAATTTTTGAGAATTCTTTGTTGCCCGATAATTGAATGGCACCTTTATTAGTGTTCTTCATTGTTACTGTTCCTAGAGATGGTTGTACAGATTATATGATTCGCAAGTGGCTATTTCACAGATGCTACTCTTGCTGTTAGACAAACGATTGAGCAAGTGAAATGCTCTGCATGTGTTTATGGAAAGATAATGGCCATCAGAGTAAACCTTGCTTTTATTTGTTGCTATACGGGGGGCGTGAACACCTTTGCTTTGATTTGTTGCTGTATATAGGGCATGCTTGCTCGTGTGCGAATGTGGTTAGGTGTGTGCATGTCCTGCTTGTATACAGCTGCGCTTGCATGATTTTGAGAACCTGTAGAACACTCAAGATTCTTGTGATGGGACATAATTATTTTTCTAAAGGGGTAAAAGTTATTCTTCTTAAAAGCCGTCATCATTTTTTTTTTTCTGTTTCAGTTCCATATCTCCTCCACTATATGGTGTGGTTCTATGACCGGGAAAGCAAGCCTACCAACGAATGGTTCTCAACAACTTAATTGGTATTACAGTACACAATAAGATGCATTTATCGGTATCAATTACTAGCAGATTAAGCCTAACTTTGGATTTGTCGATTGAAGGTTCATGAATTAGAAAGGTCGCCGACTACTGAATTTCTGTAAACCAATACGGCATAAAAGGTCAGGCAATGTGTCCTTTGTTCATTTGGCTCACTATAAATCGACGACTTCATCACAAGTCTTCTATCCAATCTTCCCAATACTCTTTTTGGAGAGCATTTTCAGGATAAAGGGTGGTTTTTCATCATTAGCCTTCCTCTAGCGTTCTGAATTGTGTAGTGTTTGTGGGTCTCAAAATTTTGTGTGGAATATGGTGTAATCTAGCTCACCCAACAACGACAATCAGTGCATTTTAGGTGTGGAAAAATGTTCTCTACTTAATTGGATTTTAGTTCGTTCACCAGTGGACCCGAGAGAAGGGAAAAATCTATTGGAAATCATCACCAGCCAAGTTAGATATTGAAGTTGGGTTGAACATTTGAAAGCAGGAAGTTGCCCATATGACACTCATTTATGTTATGGTGACATGACACTGTGTTAAAGCTGAGTTCCCTACCATTTTACGGCTGATTGAAATAATCCAGAAATCAATATTCAATCGTGAACTCCTGCAAGTGAAAAACAATCTCCAAAGCAAATTATGAATAGGATTAATGAAGAGAGCATTCAACTGCACATCATCAACAAGGGCTTTGTTTAAGCAACGAAAAAGAAGGCAAGGCATATATGCCTTGTCATGGACATACAACACCAGTCCAGCAACTAATGAAAGCACAATTGTTTTTCCTCTAACCACAAACAGCACGATTTTTTGAATCATACACAAATCTATTGAACAACTACAAGAAAACATTGACAACCAAGATACAAATTCAGAACAACAAAACAATTTTGCCAGATTGAGTTACATAGACCCTTCACCCAGCCTGTAAAGTAGCGCTAAAGAGCAGCGTCTGAACTTTACTTGTATCCTCCACCTTGCCTGCAAGTAGGGGTGTCAAGAACCGAACCGAAAACCGAACCAAACCGAACCGAAAAATTCGGTTTTTTCGGTTCGGTTCGGTTTTCGGTTCGGTTCTCATTAAAAACCGATATTTTTTTATTGGTTCGGTTTTTATCGGTTAACCGAACCGAACCGAACCACAAACCGATAATATCTGTCCTCTCCTTCGTGACTTTCAATCTCCTCCAGCTTCCAAAAGCACGATTTCCTCCGCTTCTGTATCGACAAACTGAGAGTGAACTCTCCCTTGATCGAGGGACGCAATTTGCCGGCGCTTGAAGCGATCTCCGCCGGCCCCAGACTGAGCCCTCTCCGATTCAATTTCAGCTTCGCGCTTGACAGCAGAGTCTCCTTGATCCTCTTCGCAGCATCTGGATCTCTTCCGATCCCCACCCCTTGCTTCGGCTCCTTGAACTTGGCCAAGACGACTCTCCCGTGGGGCTTCTTCTCGTCCCCGGCTTTGGCCTTCTCAAGGCAAAGCGCCTCGAGCCTCGACGACAGGCGCGTGATCTCCTTCTCTACCTCCTCAATCTCCGCATCTATAGTCCTGCCATTGCCTTCTTGATCCATGGCTTTGGCCGAATGGGCCTCTAGCACGCGGGGCTCCAGCACGCCCTGCTTCCACTGGATCTTGGAAGGAACGGAGGATTTGAGGGAAATCTGGGAATTGGCGCACTCGGGGCTCTGGTTTTCCTTGCTGAAGTCGTTAGACTCGAGCGAGTCGGAGAGCTTCACGAAGACGGGGTTGACGGACGACCAAGACGCCTGGACGGCAGCGGCGACGGCGGCGGAGTCTTCGGACTCGCCGTTGTCGAAGGCGGTGTTGTTCCACACCTGAAGCTCCGGTGCGTCGAACGCATCTGGGTACCCAAGAACACTCATCTTTCGGATCCCAGCAGGGCGAAACGAAAAGAAATCTGGAGATTCTTGCTTCTCTGGGGTGGTGATGATTCTTGAAAAAACGTAAAAAAGAAGAAAACCGAAAACCAAAAGTTAAAAACCGAAAACCGAAAAACCGAACCGAAATTCGGTTCGGTTCGATTTTCAAAAAAACCGAACCGAGCCGAACCGTTGACACCCCTACTTGCAAGAACTAGAAGAATTGAAGGATAAGTATCCACATCTATCAGCAATGTGGTTAAATCGAAAAGTCACATAACTGAGACAGATTCTCCAAATATCTCAGGGGATAATCAATTTTCAAACTGCAGCCTAGATAATACCTTACGTAAACCTACTAAGACAAGCCTCAAGCAGAGGAATAGCATTATTGGTTTGAGCCCCTCTCAATGTATGCACAATAAGAGATATGTTACATGTAGTAGAGAATTTTAAAGGCACAAAGAAAATAAAGATCTTGCTCTAAAAATAAGATTTAAAAATCTTTTTTAAAAAGTTCTAAGCAGCTGCATAATGCTGAAACTGAAAAACCTATTGTCAAATATCAAAAAATAACATCACTAGTAATAACTGTAATTGCAATAAATAAGTAAAGCATATTTTCAGAAACTTCATAGGGAAAAAAATTAGTACACATACACCAAGAATTAGCTCCACGTCTTCAACAAAACCCATCCTTACCATTTCATCACCCTCATTAAGGACGAGGAAGGTTAAAGAGCTCAAGTCAATATTTTCCCTCTCAATGTGGTCCTGCCACAAGATGTAACAACTGTGAATAAGAGCTCATAGTAAGACGAACCTGTCATCTGAAGCGTAAATCACAAGTCACACATACAAGCTAAAGTCACCTCAGCACAAGAAATTCTGCATAGTCAGTTGTCATTGCTGTTCTGTGGTAATCCGACTAATGGCAATGAAAATAGCTTTCCTTTAGTGATGGAAGATATTCGATGTATAGATTGTTGGAAGGTGGCTGATTGGAAGGTGGCTGACAATGGTTGCAACTAATAACACAGCCTTTTATAGGACGAAAGGCATGTTGAAGTGTTATTCTATAGAATTGATAAAGCTTGCGTTCTTGTGGACAGACAAGTAATTTTTACACCGCTAACTGGTGAGAAGAGAACCTATTTCATTTATTCTTATGACAAAGATCGAGATGTCACAGTGTTCGAGAAGTGCTAAAGAAATGGCTTACTCGGAATAAGCACCATCTTGCTACTTACAAACTCAAAAACCCAACAACGATGAGAGCTTGAGGCTAAAAATCCTAATGACGACCTCATAAGTTTCAAACCTTGGTGCTTCGGTATCGGCAAGTGAGATCGCTGATCGACAACGGATGGATGCCGGTGCCGTTGTCTCAAGCTTGTCTAATTGCCTCGAGGCAATTTTCCTCAGATTCTCCTCATTATCTTTCCACTGCGGGTTTTTAGTAGGCCCAAGAGATTCAAGAAAAGCAACAGCAAAACATCTTAGAAGTAGAAATTATCTAAGGACATTAAGGATGGAAATCCCGTTCCGATTAAAAAAAGGCCCAGATTGGTCATTCATGTTATTCCACTAAATTTAAAATTACTTTCAAAGTCTAGGCCTGTACGCCAAAGGAGAGACGAAAGAGGAACAGGCACATGCATAAAGAGTGGCTGAAAAGGCCATTATACATTCCTTACGAGCAAAGCCAAACCGGTGAAAGCAAACATGGACACGAATGTTTTCCCTGTTGTTCGGGAATTAAGTTCGGCTCATCTTCTCCTAAAGGTCTGTCACAAGAGTAAATAACATGTATGAATTTCATATTACTTTTTTCGTTAAACTTCAAATAACTTAAGTAATTGACCATATTAATTCCTTTTCCATTAGCCATACAACAACTGCTTAACCAAGTTGGAACCCAGTTACAATGACATACGACTATTATGGGTATAGTTTGAAGAACAGTATGCATCAACTTTCAAGCAAGGGAAATTTTGAACCGCAGGAAAATCTCAAAGTCTGCAGTCATGAGGTGCCACACGAGAATTCCAATGCTATATTGCATGAGACATTTACGAGGAACAGAATAATTGAAACTGCAGAAAAATTGTCTAATGAGAAAAAGGATGGTGAAAAATACCATCCAACTACCAAAACCTCCCTAGAAAGAGGAAAATCATGAAAGGATTATGAAACTACAAAAGAAAAATAAAAAGACTAATCTGTTGTGGGGAAGGGGAAGGGGTCCAAGGTTGTATCATCATTAGCTAGCAAAGGACATCAACCAAATGTAATACAAGACATCTAACAAGAATGAGCGAATCTCATATAAACACCAACTTGAGGGTTCTGTGAAACTCAATACATATCCCCATCGAAATCCCCACCAGCTATTTCATCGGCCAAGGAGCGCGGTCCACTAGTAGGGAAAAATATAGCATACTTTGAATTTCCAACTTTTGTTTCCAGAGGTTCCACATATGTAGCATTCAAAACATGAATATCTCCGAAGTGCAAACCAGGATTGCGGTATACTAATACCTTCCTGAAATTTGTCCACTTTGTCCTTTGCGTTGATGATTTGAGCAAACTATTAAATAGTAAAGACACCGAAACAGCATTATAACATCAAAGCCCAATAGGTAATTACACATTTTCCCCAAAGTTGTGAATATCAAACTCAAACATGGGTTAACAAGAGCGAACCAGAGATGGGATGTCATCAAAGCAATATAACACCATTGATGTCTAAATCCAAGGACCGATATGGAGGCATGTAACTAAATTAAACATCTAAGCCCCGGACAAGCATAGCTATAGTTATTAATTGGCAAGGTGATTAAATGAATAAGCAAAAGCACTTACAAATGGCATTAGAAAAGTAGGATAAGATGATGATTATTTTAACAATTAAAAAAAAAAAAAAAAACTATTCGTATCTAATAGTTGTGAAGTGACCTTTTACTTAAACCATAAAACGTGATTTTATTTGGAAACATGAACAATAGCAAATCTTTTAATCAGTTGCCTTATAAGACAAAAGACCTATAAAAAGAATACTCTAATGGATTGTAATGAATATACTAATCGGTTAGAGCTCGTTTACTAGAGAAGACACTATTTGCATCTCCCGAGCATTCTCCACCATGTCCAAAAGAAATTCATTAGGGACCCCACCATAGCTTAAAAGTGCAATCAAAATCTTTGAAAGATATGCAGGCTTTGGTTTATTACTGCATCAATGAGGACCAAGGTCTAATCAATTCTTCCGAAAAGGTAAAATTTGATTGCAGAAAAAGCTCCAAACAAAAAGCAATGGGATTTAGTATTTCACAAGAAAAACATGTCCCATGTTCAAATTAAACTGAAAAGAACAAGAAAGCCGCTAACTTTTCAGTCTCGTTTATGTAAGGGTCTTTTAACCAGCTAACTCCAAAGGAAATATACCCTTGTTTACTTGTCTTCATGGTATTAGGGTTCATTAAATAGTCTGTAAATTAATATTTTAACAGTGATGTTTGTTGGTGAGGAAGACAATCCAGACATGAAGTTGCTAAAGCAGGTAAATAAATCTGTTGTTGCACAATAATGATTAATCGTGCCCCATGACACTAAAGCGTGGAACATCTCATTGCGGTGAAGATTAGAGATATCCTTGACATTGAAGCAATTAAAATCTGCAAAGAGGACTTGGCCCCGGCCGTTCATAATATCATATCCGATATTCTTATGTCTAAGAAGGAATTGCAACCTTGTTGGGCAATTCAAATGCAGCAGGATCTTGTTCGATGGTACATGAACTTACATGCATGTGTTATGTACGAGATGATCAAAAGGGAGAATGAGGTCCACAATCAACACAGAAAACGAATGCTTGGAAAGGCCAAGACCATGGAGAAAAGTCCCGATGGACTACTTACCACAAATGCCATCATTTACTCTTGAAGAAAATATAATGACAGGAACATGTCCTGCATTCCAACAATAAAATTTTCCATTTGGGCATGCTGATGTTCCCTGCATTATCGAGTCGAGAAAGTGAAGTTACAATTAGAAAAGTACGTAGCTCTAGTGGTGGACACTACAAGAAATCTGCAGACATACATGAGATGTTCTAAAGGAGGAAACAAAGCCGGGTGAAAGTAACAGTGTCATTTAGAATAGTCTAAACATCAAAGCAGGTCCAGATATGCACACTACTAGGTGTTTCCACACATACTATGTTCTATAAGAAGAAATAAAGCCTAGGATTACTAACAGTCTTTTTTGGATAAGTAATATCTAAAACCAGTACAAGCCTAACAAAAAGAAACCCATGGTTTGTGATAAGCACAATACAACCGAACTAACATGAGTCCAAATGAGCTTCTTGATGTACCATCATTACTAATATATCAATGGAGAGCATCGCTCAACTATGCCAGTTTATGGAAGTTGGCCAGACCATCCCATATAAACCGATACACTTCTTTGCTCTTCAAAAGCATTTATATCAAATAAAGCAATCCACGTTTTGCTGATCTATGATGCAAAAACCGATTATTCATGACAATTACCAAGGAAAATATTATGTCCTCATAATATACCCGCCAAGTTCGTAATATCTGGTGAAATTGCTTAAGGTAACAATTCGTTTGCTTCGTTCGGCAAGAAAGAAAACTGGGAGTTCTTCATATGCATCTCATCAAATGAACAAGACAGACATCAATGAAAAGAAGGGCGACAATGATTCATGAATTTACTTCTATCTCCTCCCCGTTTCGCCCCGTGGTGGTCTATGGCCCAAAAAGAAATATTTATTTTACTATTTCATTATTTATCCTATTCATAATCTCTGTCTTTATTTCCCTTCCGTTGCATCAACTCATCCATCTAAACACAATGCAAGACGTAAGAACAACCAATAAATTCAAGGACAATGGCAAACTAATTACTCTAAAAAAGGCTCAAAAGGACCCGGCTCATCTGTCCCATTTGGGCATCGCAGAAAATCGTCATTAACCGGGGCTCTGGTGAATTTCTTCGACCCATCCTTACACTTGATCCTGTTCGATGAACTGTAATATTTCACATCCGGGTATCACGTTGCATCATCGCCACCCAACCAGAGCCTCCAAAAAGTCAAAACCCCTCACCCCACCCCACCCCACCCCACCCACTACGCCCGAGCTCGTCCAATAAAAACACTTTACAAACGAGGCACCCAAAGAAAGCGGCGGGCTCGAACCTTCAGGAGCTATCCCGAGAAACGGGTCTTTGGGCGGCGAAGTCGAGGACGACACACGGAGAGAACCGTTAGACAGCAGGACCAATTCGACGACGGAGATGAAAACGGTCGGCGAATTCATGTCCGGAGGAAGCGTTAGAAAAGAGCTGGAACCCGAAATAAATTCTTCGATGTGCGGTGCCGGTGCTCGACCGTGATCTTGGAAGTTCACCGGTCGCGCGAAACCCCAAAACTTAGCACCGCCACCGGGTATATCTAGCCTCGCAAACCTCTTTTGCTTCAAAATCCTTGGCTATGTACTCGGCCCAAATCGGGACCGAATAAGAGTAGAAGACAAAGAAGCTCGAGAGGCCTACCGGCAGCCGGCGATTTCGGGAGCCGCGGCTGGAAAGTCGATGACGGCGACGAGGACGAAGCGAGGAGGGAAGCGCTTAGGGTGAGTGAGAGGGCTCGAGAGAGGCGAGGGAGGGGGCGCTGGGGTGAGTGAGAGGGCTCGGGACAGAGAGGAGAGGAGTGCTTGAGGAAGAGAGAGGCGGAAGCGGAAAGAAAAGCGCGCGCTCCGTTGAAAAAGAGAGAGAAAATGCAGCAGGCTCTCCTTCTTCGCCGCGCCGTCGACCCCGCCCAAGTCCGCCTGGATCTCCCTCGCGACCGAGCGGGCCAGCGTGGACAGCACCCGGTCAGCGGCAGCGGGAGCTCGGTGCCGCTCGGGAACGAGACCGAGATGCCGAGAGGCAGATGACCAGCGACGCTTTTGGGCGGGGCGCAGGCCGAGGCGGAGGCGGAGGCGGAGACGGAGGCGGAGGAGGTGGGATGCGCGGAGAAGAAGTTGCACAGCGAAGGAGAATAACAGAGACAAAAGAAAGAATCGAAAGTGAATGAGGTGCAATTACTGCTATAAGAATCGATGACGAGTGAAAAGTAAACAAAAACCCAAAGCATAAGGCTTCCACGATGGACCTAAACACTGAATTCAAAATAGCAGTAAGGGTTCGACCTAAAAAAAGGAAATAGTAGTAGGACCAGCGGTAATCCGGAAAAAGAAAAAGAAAAGAAAAGGAAGCACTTGTAACAGTCAATGGCATGGACCATGAAAAGCACTTCGCGGCGCTTCTTCTTGAGCTTCTCCGGGAAAGGGGAGTTCTCAATAGCCTTCTTGCTCTCGCGGGTGATGTATCAGTGATATAGTCCTTGAGGCTGGTCATAACATTGCCACTCTCGGTGGAGTGGCACCGCAGCAACTCAGCAAGCCTCGTCTTGCTCTGCGAATCCTCGTGGATACAGAGCTTGAGGTTCTTAGAGAAAGCCTCGTAAAACTTGTTGTGTATACCGAGCTTGAGGTTCTTAGAAAATGCCTAGTAGAACTTGTTGAAGTCTTCCTTGCTATGCACAGTCTCAAAGAAGAGCTTGATGCATTTGTTGACAAGATTTTTCTGAATGACCAAAGGATCTTGTTTCACTGGAGTGTTTCTCTTGAAATGTGCGAAGGCTAGAGAACGAGAGAACCAGAGGCAGAGATCAAGAATTTGAATTAATGAGGGAGAGAAAGTGTGGCCGGGTCCGTTTTCTTCTTCAGAGAAGGAAGGAAAGAGGATATATAAGAGAGAGAGTGAAATAAATGTGTGTAGGCTAGTGTGTGTAGGTCTAGTGATTAGAAAAGAGAGAACGATTTGTTTTGGGCGAAAAGTCCCTCTAGTGTCCAGCAGCCCCCACATCTACACAAGGCATTTGATGATTGGTCCGAGATCACGTGGCCTAAGAGCACCTAAGGGCGTGCATGGAAACGTTTCTAAGAAACGTTTCCGTAACACTTCTGTACGGAAAGTGTTAAGAAAAAAGGAATAGAAACGCGTTTGGTTGCGTTTTTTTGTTTTTTTGTTTCTGTTTAACGAAATAAGAACAAAAAAAACAACAATTTGTTGTTTTGCTCCAGAAACATTTCTTCTCTTCTTCTTCTCTTCTTCTTTTTTTTCCTTTTTTTTTTCTTTCGCCGGTCGTCGGCCTCGGCCATGGCCGGCGACCGGCCATCGAGGCTCGGCCCGCCCCCGGATCCGGCGAGGCCGAGCGTCGGGCGACACCGAGCCCGCCTTGGCTAGGCGAGCTCGGGCTCGCCCATCCGGCGAGGCCGAGCCTCGCCCAACCACGGAGAGGCTCGGCCTCGCCAGGGCCGGCGAGCCTCGCCGTGGCCGGGCGAGGTTCGGGCCCCGTCGTCGGCCGATCGGCGGAGGTTGGGACTAGGCGAAAAAAAAAGAAAAAAAAAAAAGAAAGGAAAAAAAAAAATAAAATAAAAATGTTTAAAAAAAAATAAAAGAAACAAAAAAAAGAATAAAATTTACCAAACGTGTTTCATTCATTTTTTATTTAGGACCAAACGTTAAACGCGTTCTTTTGTTAAAAATTGTTTAGAACAAAAACTTTTTTTTTTTTCAGATTGAAAAAAAAAATGAATGTAAACGTTTCATTCGCATCCTAATATTTTTTGAAGAAGATCAACAATTAATAATTAATAAAGGGAGAGGATGCAAGGGTTGAAAGAGGGAAAGATGGGTCGTGGCCACCACGTGTTGGCTATTGATAGGCCATCCAATATTTTATCGAAGAAGACCAGTAATTAATAATTAATAAAGGGAGAGGATGCAAGGGCTGAAAGAGGGAAAGACATGTCCTGGCCACCACGTGTTGGCTATTGATAGGCCATCGCATGATGACGTGGCCGGCTCACCTAACATGTGGACGCCCTCGAAGAGCGATCTCCATGGGAGCACGCGGAAAGAAAATTCTGCTACTGAACTTGAACCATTGAACAAGGAATCGATTTGCAAAATTTCGAGAATCCTCGAAACCACTTTTCCGGCAGTCACTAAACAAGGAGGCGATTAGGGCAGACGAGGGCGCTTGCAACCCTTCTGGATCCGATTCTGCAATGAAGAAGGCGAACGTCTCAGCAGATGCAGCAGCGATGGGCGGAGACGCCGCCTCGGGTACCGAGTACCATGTGTTCCTGAGTTTCATTGGCGCCGATACTCGCTCTGGATTCATCGACCGCCTTTCCCGCGGCTTGGCTGATGCCGGAATCTTGGTGTTCAAAGACGAAGAAGAGATTCGAGTCGGTGCTGAAATTGGCTGGGAGATTCTGAGAGGGATCGACAGCGTCCAGATCTGCATCCCCATCTTCTCCAAGAGTTACGCTTCCAGCAAGCGGTGTCTCAAGGAGCTTGCGGCAATGGTGGAAAGCAAGGTGAAATCGGGTGGTGGGAAAACGATCCTCCCCATATTCTATGACGTGGAACCTCGTGATGTTAGGCTTAAAACCCCTCTGTATCGCGATGCCCTATTGGAGCATAAGAAGAGGTTAGGGTCCGACAAAGTAAGAGTGTGGGAAGATGCTCTTGGAGAGGTTGGTTCATTTAGTGGTTGGGCAATGGGATCTAGCAGGTAAAAGGCCCAGACTTTGTCTGTAGGAGGGTTTGCAACTCATAAATCGTTTTCTAGAATAGCAATGCTAAACTCCAGTAGGACAAGCTGATTTCTTCGCTTTTTCAAATGTCTGTTCCCCAGTTTTGTTGTGGTGGTTATTGCTTTCTCATATACTGTCAGCCCAGATGTTAAACACGCACCCCTTCTTTTCTTACCGAAACGGTTTACTTCTGTGGCAGCCTGTCTCGCGGTGTTGGAGGACTGGTCAAATTAATCACGGCCAAGCTGAAGGTAAACTGTGTGGATGTGGATAAATATTTTGTCAGAAGTGATCAGGTAGATGCTATAACAGATTTGCTAGCCATTGATGTGGGTGTCTTGGGTATCCATGGATTGGGTGGCATCGGCAAAATAGCCGTTTCCAAAGCTGCTTTCAACTATTTCCGCTATCGGTTCCAAGGCTGCAGTTTTCTTGAAGTTGTTCGAGAATTATCCCAACGCCATGGCCTGGTGAAATTGCAGAAACTGTTATTATCCGACATCCTATATCCTAGGGCTGATTACCCCATTGCTAATGCCGATGAAGGAAGGAATATGATCATGAAAAAGCTTTCTGCCAAGAAGGTTCTTATCATTCTTGATGACGTTGATCATGCGGAGCAAATCCGTCAACTAATTGGGCAGCACGATGGGTTTGGTTCCGGAAGTAGGATCATTGTTACGACCCGGAAAAGAAGTGTCCTGAAACTTGAAAATCAGACCGTAGCTTATGAAATGCAGGAAATGACTCATGATCATGCGCTCCAGCTTTTCAGTAGGCATGCTTTTGAGAGAGACTCGCCACCAGACAATTATAAAGACTTTTAAGAGAAGTCACTTCTACCACTGGGTGCCTTCCCTTGGCTCTTCAAAGGCTTGGGTCTTATCTTTGTGGCCGAAAGGCAGCAAATTGGAATTACAAGCTGGAGCGTTTACAGAGGCAACCTCCACGGGAGGTCCACGATAATCTGATGCTCAGTTATGAGGCACTGGATTACAACGGTAAGCAGATTTTTCTCGATATTGCATGCTTTTTTGTCAACCAGAGCAAGGACAAGGCAATGTACCTGTGGGAAGCCTGTCATTTCTGCCCAGAATTTGGAGTTAGTGTCCTTAGCAATATGTGTCTGATAAAGATTGTCGGCAGAGATACCATATGGATGCATTCCGTGCTAAAAGACTTTGGAAGGAAAATCCTGGATGTATTAAGAACCAACGAGGTAAAGTAAGAGTAGATGTGATTGAATTTCTTGAGCGTAAAATTGGATCCCTATTTTAAGCTCTCAGTGTTCCCACTTACGGGATTTCATTTCCTTCCTTTTTCTTTCGTTGCTTTTTGTGCAAGGAAATAATGATATAAATCTGATTTGCTCGTACTGACGCATGGCTAGTTATCTTCGGCAGGGAGAAGGACATGTCGAAGCGCTTAGTCTAGCAGGAAATACTAAAGGACTAATCTTAACACATCAAGAAATGGTGAGACTGCCAAATCTGAGATTCCTAGAATTGGATGGGGGATACTTGGATGGAAACTTCGAGAAAAGTTTTTCTATTTTGCAATATCTTTCTTGGCATTATTATCCACCAGATTTTAAGGCGACCAATTTGCACTCGAGGAATTTAGTTGTTCTCGACCTTTCAGAAAGTGACATCACAGATGACTGGGGCGGATGGAACCAAATCAAGGTATGATGATCGTGTATTTGAGTATGTCTTTGCGTCTGAGCATCCCTTCAAGTTAGCATCATCTAGCCATCTATGCTTTTTGACGTTGGGCTTTATGGCAGATGGCAAAAAACTTAAAAGTCTTGGATCTCACAGACTGTGGAAATATAACCCGTACACCTGACTTCTCCGGATACTTGAGTTTAGAAAAGATGATTCTTAGCAGATGTGTGAAATTGGGAGAGATTGACTTCTCTATTGGGAAAATGAAACACCTGACGTGCTTGAGTCTAGAAGGATGCGTTGGTCTGGAGAGTTTGCCTAGAGAAATTGGGAGCTTAGAATCCTCAAATGAATTGAATCTGTGGAACACACGAATCATGGAATCACCTGATTCTATTGGAAAACTCAAGAAAATTAACGTAGTGATGATGAAAAGAAGCAAGGTGAAGGATTTACCTCTGCCAATGGAAATGGTGGAGAAGTGTGAAGAGCTGCACGAAAGTCAGTCCATGGAAAAGGAGGTAATTCTGAATTAAATTTCGATATTAGCTTCTCGGAATGTACTGAATCTGTATGGGCAATGCACCCCACCTTGTCTGTGTTGGCTCTTGCGTTTTGCTTCATCGCAGTTGCTTCCAGATCGCCCTACACCCTGTAAATTTTTATTGCTCTGTTTGTGCTTGCAGTTATTGCGGATACCATTTCATGCAGGAGGACAAAGCGAGAGGGAGGCAATGAATCCTGCCTTGTCTATGTTGGCTCTTGCATTTTGCTTCATCGCACTCGCTTCCATTTCGCCCATACAGCCTGTATTTTTTATTGCTATGATTGTTCTTCCGGTTATTGCTGATACCATTACACGCACGTGGACAAAGCCGGTTAGTTTCGCTTACCATGATTGTGCTTTTTCCCCCCTAAGGAATGGTTATGCCTGTATGGGGACTGTTGACTTAGCTGGTAGGTGCTTAGATCTGCATTCTTTAGTGCAATTCTTTTCTTTGGACTGCAATAATGGATTTAGCGGAACATTTCTGATCTTGATTTGGTTTTCAAATCGGTTGGATCTTTTAAGGACGTCATCAATGAGCCTAGATTGGAAGGTGTCAGCTCTTTTTTTCTTTTGTCTTTTTAGTATAAAGCGACTTCATTGTCTCAGATCGGCCTTATGCCTCCAGTTTTTGCTTTTGCTAGACCGCAGAAATTATCTGAAATGCAGTGGCAGCTTGTGATAGAATTCACCTCTTTCATTTTGCAGGGGTTGGTCTCTTCACCACCAGTGCCACCATCATCGTCGTCGTTTTCGCCGCCATCATTTTCTTCATCCAATTTATCCTCAATCTCTATCTCATCAGTAACCAATCCCGAAGTGTTCTTGAGTTTCAGAGGTCCTGATACTTGCAAAGTATTTGCAGATTCCCTCTACACCAGACTGATTGATTCTGGGATCAACGTGTTTAGAGACAGTAATGACCGTCATCCTGGAGAAACGATCTGTGATGCATTGCTTGAAGCCATTAAGCAATCCAAGATATCAATACCCATTATCTCCAAGGATTACACATCTAGTCGGCATTGCCTCATGGAATTGGCGCAAATGTTGGAATGCGAGAAAGCAAACAATCAATTGATTGTGCCCATTTTCTATGATATCAACCCCATTGATCTAAAATACCAATGTGGATGTGTTGGGGAGTCCCTCCGTAAGCATGAGAACCGTGGAGTTGACCGCAAGGACTTTGCTGAATGGAAGCAGGCTCTTCGAGAGATTGCGGAGACAAAGGGGTATGATTTGCTGAATTCAAAATACGGGTAATCAACTTTGTACTGTCCTTATAATGTTTTAACTTTGGCTTTAGGAGAATTTCGCCAAGCACGAAGCTTTTGAAATCATCAATTGGTTGGGATTAGATTTGAATATGAGATGAATGTACTTCTTATGCCCCTTCTTATTGCCCACTGCTTTGTCCTTTTTGGTCAATTTATTAACATGATTGTATCCTTTGTGATTGTCTTAGACTGTTATTAATTGTTACGTGATCTCATCATGATTCCTCATTTTCATCATTCATATTTGGCAGGCATCAAGGTGAAGACATAAAGACAGTTGTTTCATATATTCTGCAATTGTTGAACAAGAATGATTTAGTTGTGACTGGCAATTTAGTGGGCATTGAACCCCATGTACGGGAGGTTATGAGAAAGCTTGGTGTCATCTATGTCAATGAGGAAGCAATGGAAGTGTGTGACAAAGATGTACGTGTACTTGGAATATGCGGCATGCCAGGGATTGGCAAGACTACTGTTGCAAAGGTTGTGTACAACAAAGTCTGCCATCTCTTTCAAGGTTGCAGTTATCTTGCAAATATTCGAGAAAATGTTGAATCCAATAGACTCGTGGGCCTGCAAGAACAGTTAATCTCAGACCTCCGAAAGCAAGAATGTAGAAGGCCAAGTGGTCATGAAGAATGTACTAAAGTCATTGCAAATTCGTTTCGCAATATGAGAGTTCTTATTCTTCTTGACGATGTGTATGATTTTGACCATATCAAACATTTAGTTGGGAATCTCATTTGGTTTGGCCCAGGAAGCAGGATTCTTATGACAGTTAGAAGAAAAGATGTTCTTAATGCATATAGGAACGGAGTTGCTGATAAGTATGAGGTTGAACCATTGAGACCTTATCAAGCTCTTCAACTTTTCCACAAGCATGCATTTCGTGGATGTCCTCCTAAAGAGGAGCATGAGTATGATTTTTTGTTCACAGATATCATTGACTTTATTGGAGGGCTTCCTCCTGCGATTGAGGCGACAGCTTCATGGCTATGTGAAATGCGGTGGGATATAGAAATATGGCGAGAGCAATTCCATAATTTAGGAAGGAAGCTGGACAATAAAGTCAAAGAAGCATTCGAGGCAAGCTATAACTCTATAGATGAAGACACAAGGGAAATATTTCTCGATATAGCTTGCTTTTTCAGTGGAATGGACAAGAGAATTCCCTCATACATGTGGCGTGTGACTGGTTATTATCCTTCAAGGGAATCAAGTTTCTTCATGACATGTGTTTGATCAAAATAATAGGAAACAATGAACTATGGATACATAATCAAGTAAGAGAGTTTGGCAAGGAAATTGTCAAGATGGAAAATCCCAAAAAGCCTCAAAAGCGCAGTAGGATATGGAATCACTCTGATGCACTTTCCACACTCATTGGAAAGGAGGTAATACTTTTCACGCATAAAATGTAAACAACAATGTTTAAAGATACTTCCTTTCCTTGATTTTTCTTTCCCCAAATGAAGTGTGAATGGCTATTTTTCATTTTCCTTTCTACTTATTCAGTTCCCTTAATTTGCAGAGTGCGACAAATGTGGAAGCCCTTTGTCTCACGTTTGATGAGGGACGAAGTGAATGTTTTAGGTCTGAAGCATTTGGCCATCTACCGAGTGTGAGGTTCTTGAGATTGGACCAGGCAACTATTGAAGGGAGTTCTCAGAATGTTTTTTCGAAGTTAAGGTGGCTTCAGTGGCAAGGGTGCAGACAGATCTCTGAACTCCTTATTTTCCATTTGGAGAAGTTGGTTATTCTTGATCTATCTTGCAGTTTGGTCACAGGAGATTCACAAGAATGGGGACAAATCCTGGAGGTAAGTTTATACGTGCCTTTATATCCTGGGATTATTAGAATGGCTAACACCAATTGAGCCTTTTCTGTCCTTTTTTTTGGCAGAAAACCAGGGAATTGAAAGTTTTGATCCTTCGTGGCTGTCCTCACCTGCATGCATCTCCAGAGTTCTATTGTTCAACGCCTTTAGAGAGATTGGTCCTGGAACGTTGTCTCCTAATATCAGTAATTAGTCAATCCATAGGTAATTTGAAGAACTTAATCTCCTTGAATCTTCAGTTCTGCAAATTGGTCAAGCACTTGCCGGAAGAACTGTGTTATATGACAGCCTTGGAAGAACTTCTGATTGATGGAACTTCCATTAGTATCATTAATTTCCGACAAGCCTCCATGCAGCGACTTAAGATTCTGAGTGCTTCCCAATGTGAAAGTTTGGTTCGGATATCAGACTCTATTGGACATTTGAAATCTCTTTTGTATCTTGGACTGGATGGAGCTGCTATTGATGGCCTCCCGGATTCTATTGGATCCCTAAAGAAACTTCAGAGGCTGCTTCTAGGAAATTGTCGGAAGTTAGCTGAACTTCCTTATTCCGTTGGGAATCTCGAGTCACTGGAAGTCATTCATCTATCAAGCACCGCGATTGCTAGATTACCCAGGTCCTTCAAGGGTTTGAAAAAGTTGAAGGTACTGAAGATGGAGAATACTCTTTTAAGGAAATTCCCCAAAGATATAGAAGTTCTAAAAATGCTGGAAGAGATAGATCTTTCGCAATGCAAGAATCTGAAGGGACCAATTCGCTGTGATTTCAAAGGACTATCCTCTTTGAAAATCTTAAGACTATCATCTACCAAGACTTCTGGCCTGCCCTGGAGTGATGACCGGTTTTCTGACCGCCAAACCCTTAATTCACTCTCTCATCTCCAATGGCTGGACTTAAGCGATTGTAATCAAGTACGAGCTCTGCCAATACTTCCATCTAGTTTAACCAGTCTTCGCTGGGGATCCAAAAAAATGAGGACAGTCCCAGACCTCTCTTACCTGCCAAACATGAAAGAGCTGCACTTGGGCGATGGTACTGATCCGGAGACGAAATCTTTCTCCGAGCCACCGACAATTGGATGGGTAACAATTCTAGTGAATCTAGAAATCCTGGAATTGCGCCACTCAAAGATTACCGCACTACCTGAAAATTTTAGCACACTCCCACTAAGGAAACTTGTTTTGCACTATGCAAACTTGCTTGACCTCCGAGAGCTACCCCCTAGCTTATCAATATTGTGTCTCCACTACTGCACAATTCGAGTTCCACAATTTTCCAAGATGAGATGTCTGTCTGAGTTGGAACTCAAACATTGTGACCTGGCAAAGATCGATGGTCTTGAAGATTTGAAGCTATTGCAACTTCTGCACATATCCCACTGCAGCGTGCAAACACTTGATGGGCTGGAAAGTATGCCTCGCCTTAGAAAGCTCACTTTATTCGACTGCCCTTCACTGACTGAATTACCAGATCCAAAACAGTATAGATTTGAAGTCAGCATGTGCTGTCCCTAAGGAGAACCATGGTCGGCAGATATGTTGCCTTCATCTGTGGTCAGCATATTGTGGAAGTCGCTTCAAGGATGATTCCTATTTATGAGTTAACATTGTGTCTATCTTCAGTAAAAAGTTGGAGTATTTTTTTTTTTTTAAAGGTAAATATTGCTGCCTTTTCCTTTCCTCAATAATATTGCTACCTTTTGCCCTGGGAGCTTCGTTAAAGACGGCGTGTGCAGTCAAATTTCTGTGCAGCGTCCCCTCCACCTTTTTGGGCTGCGGTTACCTTCTGTTACTAGACGGCTTCTCTGGGAAAGCTGGGGTAAGGCTGCGTACATCGCTAAATGTATCCCTCCCCGGCGGTCAAATGTTGTCTCCTGGAGGGAACAATTACTAAAATGATTTTTGGTCTCCTGTTCTGAAACATCGATGAATTTTTATCTCAGGGTCTTTTATTTATAGTTTGGTTTTGGTTATGCTCAGAGTGTTGAACACGTGCTCAGATACTTGACATGATCAAAATATCTTCGAGAGTAAACCTCACTAGCAGTTGATTCATTGTTTTGTGAACAATCCATTGAAAAGATCTCTGGCATTTGGATTTAGCTGCGACATTGGATTGGATGACTATCTATCAATCTATAGCTCATGCGAAATTATACTCGTTGGAACAAAATTTTGCATCTAATCGATCCTAAACATGATGTGTCTCTTTGTGAATTAAGTACTGCTAAATGATGCATCTTAGTAAATATGAACCCATATTACAGTAACCTAACTTTTCATGTACTGTTTTATTATAGTAGTACATGAACAGGAATTGCTACTTTGTGCTGAAGACGACTTAAAGGATGAATCGTGTAAAGTTAGTCTCTTGAATGAAGTTGGGTTCTTATTTCGTATTGATAATGTGCGTTCCGAGTCTTGATACGTAATAGACCTGCCAAAGCTGATTCGACTGTAAGGGCTCAAAGAACCTCGTGAAACAAAGAAATTGGAAAAGTCATGAAGTTAACCGTAGGAGTGCCATATGAGTGGGGAAGATTCAGAAAAAAAGTTTCTCATAAATTACTTGGAGAATCAACTCTAGCTCAAAGTTGGTAAGAAAAGTTGTCACAAGCAGGGAAACAATTGCTTATAAAAGTCGTGAGTGATGCTATCCCTAGTTATGCTATGTTAGTTTTCCGTGTGCCAATATCAGTCGATCTGTCTGTCAAACTATCGAAAAGAAACTGCGAAATACTGGTGGTCCTCTTGAAGGCAAAACTGGAGTCCACTGGAGAAGCTGGAAAGTAATGACGAGGAGGAAACATGAAGGTGGATTTGGATTAACAGTGTTTTCTTGCTTTAATCAGTCCCTTTTAGCAGAACAAGTGTGGAGTTTGATAAAAACTAGATGCATTGGGGAGCAGAGTAATGAAAGAATTGCGTTGTCCCTCAACCGAAATCTGGGAAGCCCAGAAAGGAAATGGGTCTTCAAGGGGTTGGCACATGATCTATCGGGACCTAGAACTATTAAAGTCTCAAATGCTGTGGGTGGTTGGAAATGGCTACAAGATAAAGATTTGGGTAGATGGATGGTTAAATTTAGGGCAAATCTATGGCCCTAAAAAACCACGATCGGCCTACTGTTGTGGTGGAACTAATATATGATAATTCGAGGAACTGGAGGGAGGACGCTATCTCTAAGGATTTTCCTGAACACATTGCCCACCGGATTTTGGCAATTTCTTTACGCAACAATTGCAATTGAAGATCGCCAAATTTGGCCCATGAAGTAAATAGGAAAATTCAGTGTAAAAAGTTGCTATACATCAGCTAAAAGTGCAAAGAGTAGTTTCAATTCGGACGCTCATTTTGCTGCCCATATTCTCAGGATACGATGGAGTGTTTAATGGTGCCTCAAGACACAACCAAAGATCAAGATTACAGACTCTATTTTAGAATGCTTTAGCAACGAAAGATAACCTGGCGAAAAGGAAAATTATGTTGATATTGCATGCTCTCTGTGTGTGCAGACTATTGAATATCTCCATATGTGTTATGAGCAAGGACAATTCACTGGGAAAATTGTCTAAAAAGTCCTAAACCTATTGCAGTTTTGTCAATTCAGTTTTAAACCTTTTAACTTTACTAATTGAGTCATAAACCTTTTCACTTTTTGCCGATTCATTCCATTCAGCCAATTTTGGCCGGAAAATGCTAATGTGGACGTTGGCAGTGCCACGTAGGACTATCGGCGTTGACGTGAACAATTTTTAATATTTTTTAATATTTTTTTTTCTGTTTTTTTCCTTCTTCTTTTTTTTTTTGGCTTTTTTTGGTGGCTGACCACCGGCCACAGCCGGCCTGGCCGGTGAGGGCGACCCCGGTGAGGGCCGACCCTCGCCAAATCGGCGAGGGAGCCCTCGCGGGTCGCCCGCCGAGCCGAGCGCGCCTCGCTAGATCTAGTTTGGGCGAGGCTGGCGAGGCCGACGCCACCGGGCGAGGGCTCCCTCGCCCGGCCGGTCGGGTGTCGGCTCGTGACATGTGGCTAGCCGTCGCTCGCCCGGCAAGGGCGAGGCCGATGCTCGCCCGGGCGAGGGCGACCCCGGTGAGGGCTCCCTCGCCGATCTAGCGAGGCCGGCCCTCGTCGAGGCTCACCTTTGCCAAGGCGAGCGTCGACCCTGACCGGCCGGGTGTCGGCGGGCCACCACGAGGCCGACGCTCGCTTGGGCGAGGGCGACCCCTAGCGAGGGCTCCCCTCGCCAAATCGCGGCAAGGTCGGCCCTCGTTGGGGCCAAGGCGCCTTCGCCAAGGGTTGTCGCCCGGCCGGGCCTCACTTGTGCCGGGCGAGGCCAGACCTCGTCGAGGCTTGCCTTTGCCCAAGCGAGTGTCGCCCTTGGCCAGCCGGGCATCGGCTGGCCACCGCGAGGCCGACGCTCGCCCGGGCATGGGTGACCCTTGGCTAGGGCCCCTCACCAGATTTGGCAAGGTCGGCCCTCGCCGGGCTAGGCGCCCTCGCTGGTGGGTCGTTGTCTCCCGACCGGGCCTCACGTGGCGGGCGAGGCCAACCGGCCGCTTGTGGCCGGTGGCCATTTGTCGCCCGTGGCCGGTGGCCGACCACCGAAAAAAGCCAAAAAGAAAAAAAGAAGAAGGAAAAAATAGAAAATTAAAAAATATTAAAATATTATTAAAAATTGTCAACGCGTGTGTCAACAGTCCAACGTGGCACCGCCAGCGTCCACGTCAGCATTTTTTTCGCCAAAATTGGCCAATGGACTGAATTGGCAAGAAGTGAAAAGGTTTAGGACTCAATTGGCAAAATTAAAAGGTTTATGACTCAATTGGCAAAATTGCAATAAGTTTAGGACTTTTTGAACAATTTTCCCCAATTCACCTTGTCTCGAAGAGGGAGAGAAAGAGATCCGTCATGGTCTATGCGGTATTAGATGCGAGCACAAAGTGAGTGCTTTCGATGGTGGAGGCGACTGTGACGGTGCCAACTTCGCATGACTCCGGCAAGATACTGACTCTCCTTGCTAATGCCTGGCCGGCAGCAGCACCATTGAGGCCATTTTAACTTTATAACCATTCCCTCTCTCAGTTCAAATAGATTTCTTTTGCCAGAATTGGATTTGATAGTGAAATATCTTTTATGGAAAGTCATTCTTCGATTATTTATTTACTTATTTGTTTATTTATTTATCAAAAGGAGACTAGTTTTGTGGCGATTCCAAACATGAGGTGTATCAACAAAAGCAGAGGGAAACCGATTGATATGCTTTCCTGATGAGGTAATCCTTGGTCCCTGTTTCAAAAGACAATTTCATATTTCATTCTCTTCAAGGCTGTTTGATTCGTTTCAGAGAAGAAAAAATTCCTTTTCAAAAATCATCCATCATAGATTATGCATGGTTGATGGAATCTCGGAGATGAGGGGCTTCCCTTTTTTCAGTATTGACTTTTACCGGTGGTTCCTTGGGATAAAATCCTAGAACCGGATATCTTGTGTTTGGAATTAAGCCAACATCAACGTAGCTCTTTAATTTTGCAGCTTCGTTGGGACCTAAATTTAGGCCATTTGGGTGACCCGATCAGTTTTTGGTCCCCTTGGACTAATTGATTCTGCTTTCCCTGGAGAGTAATGTCAGATTACTCTACTAGACCTGCACGACATTGCTTGTTTCTGCCCTTACCGTGTACATGTGAAAAAAGTTGAATCCTCGAAATCCAGTTGGTTCATCGATGATAATGGCATTTCCCAAGGCAATTTTATCATTAGATTCCATTGAACATCTGGTAAAGTCACCGATCTCGAACATGTACCTTTGTACTATATTGGCTTTCCATACGCGTCTTCTTTCATCTCTTCCTCAAATTGTCAGAAAGATCTTCTTGATATAACTTCCAGTCTAGCTAGAGGTATATCGATTGCTTTAGGCCTGCTTGTTCCAACCACCTCGTATAGGGAAATCATACATGCATCTTTATCTATGCATCAAAATGAATCTGACACTTTCCTTGGCCCTCTCTGGCTTCTCCATGCTTGGATTGCTCTATGTTTCCCTTTCCTTTTCTGTTATCAAGTTCGTATTTTGCCACAATCTAATAAACTAGATCTCCGACCTTGGTTTCCTAGTTCCTTCGGTTGTCAAATTATTAAGCCATCCAATCTTATTTTCCTGATTTCCTAGATTGTCGATTGCTGACGCCATCTTCTCACACTGTTTCTGAAAAATACCTCTCCATTTCAAGTTCTTTCTTCAGTTTTTCCTTCGATATCAGGCTGGTAAGCTCAACTTCTGTCCTTCAACTCTGCGGATTACTCTCGTCCTTTTCATTTCACTCTTTTTGGAAGATCTGCTAATTTCTGGCTTTGTGTGCTCTGCCCCGTTGACCTTTCACACAGAATATCTTTGAAGGGTAAATTCTAGCTAGGTTCGAAGTGTATCCTCCGCAATACTGTGCCAGGAAGTTTGGGTTAATCCATGGCATACCTATGCCCACGTTTCATTCGCTGGAGTACCCTTTTATGGAAAAGAGGAGATACAAATCGACTGAAGATTCTACCCTTTGAATGTTGCTTCGAGATCACCAGAGAACCTTATGAGTGGCATTTCATCTTCGAATTTAAACTAGATCCTCAGCACACATGAATTCGATCAATGGGGGATGCTTTATGTTACTGACATTTTGGTGAAGCAACAGAATTAATTTTGAAGAGGATAGAAGTTACACAACCCTTTCGTCAAGAAGAAATCACTGGTTCGACAACCACAAAGGGATCCCCTGGGCAAGTTATTATGAAGATATTGACGCAAGTGATGGAGGAAGAGCTTCTAGAAAGTTGAAAGATATCCCCTAGATAAGTTTTTGTTGGCAGGGCAAAAGTCTGAGAGTGAGCGTTAGAGTAGGACCAACTAAAAAAAAACTCTTTTACTAGCTTTTGATTTTAATTTTATAATTTTTTTATTCCTCTATTCTTTTTGTGAAAACGCACAAACTGGTAATTGAAACACACATTCTTCTATAAAAGCTTACAAGAAGAAATTGTTGTTAGATTATATCAATACCATATTAAGTACTCCGGATAGTCATTGTGTTCATCAAACTTGGTAAAAGGACAAATTATATGTAGGGGTGAGCATAGTTCGAGGCTAGAACTTAGAACCAAAGAACTAGATTGATAAGAACCTGTCCGATTTTGGATTTCAAGACATGCAAGGTAGGATACATGTTCCAAAAGTTAAGGAATCTATTGTGACAAATAGGTTTCAGGTTCTAGGTATATGAAACTTGGAACTTGAAATGACTTTTTGTATTTTTTTTTTATGTCTTTATGATATCTTGCAATATCCCATGACGTCCAATGATGAGTGTATAATCTTGAACTAGTAGTTTGAAATTTTATTTTTTGATTTGACACTTTTGCTTTGTTAAAGTGAATACTTCATATATCTAAATATAAGTTATGGTCAGTGGATTGTAGTAACAAGTGGTTGTTATTACAAATAGTGATTTATTACAATCGTTTAATTAATAATACAAGTGAAAGCTAGGTAAATCCTGAAACCAACCTTGCAAATTTTAACAAAGTAGGTTCTAGTTCAAGAGTATGTAAGGTAGGTTCTATGTTCAGAAAAATAAGGAACTGGTTTCCACGGGTAAGTTTTAGGTTTTAGGAGAAACTTGTATGGAATTTAGAATTAATCACCCCAACTATATCCATAAATCTCATTGGGACTACTACATTGTTGGCAAAAAACAGGGGTTAATATCACAAAATATTCCAAGCTAGTAAACTTATAACTAATTTTTTTACAACAAAAAAACCCCAAGCTGGTATATTTGTAATCAATTTATCCTCTATTAGTTTTTGTTAAATTTTACTATTAAATTACTGAGTTTGATGACATGTAATTATTGATGGGTATACCAGTTTAGGGTTTGACCCCGCATTAGTCATTGGTATACCAATTTATGATTTTTGGTGTTTTTTTTTCCAATTAAATGGAAATTAATACAATGTAAATTTGTTACATATGTACCAATTTGGGATTTTTTTATAGTTAAAAAATTTATTTTTTATAAATTTGTCATAGGTGTATTAGTTCATAATTTTTTATGGTCAAAAAAATTAATTTGAGATAAATTTATCATAAATATACAAATTTAGGTTTTTCACGATATGAAACCAAAAAGAATTATCCTAGCCTGTGATCCTCCATGATGGGAAAGCGGTTAATATCCAAAAGAACCAAAACTTCACGCTGCATACTCCTAAGACTATCATCAACTCCTTCATTAAATTTGAAAACAAAATGGAAAATGTCTGATACATCATCCTTTTCCCTTGGAAATGTACTCCTCTTCAAATGCACAACGAGGTAGTTTCTTTTGTGAATGTTGTGCCTGCATCTCCTTCCATGTTTTGACAAGGGATTGGATCATGGAGTGGGTAGCTCCATTAAATAAGTGGGTCGAGTCGAAAATGATCCGACTTAAATTGATCTATTTAAACCATTTTGACATATTCCATATAATACAAATCTAGCGCCACATACCCGATTCAATCCATAACCAAGTCCATCTGTATTACTAAAACATTTTCATATTTAATCAAATATAGGAAAACTTATTTTATCTATATATATTTTTAAAATTTATATTAGTAAAATACTTCCATACAATATAAATCTAGTGGCTAAATTTTTATAATTTATTTTTAAAAATTGAATTTTTATATATTTTTTATTCTTTTCTCTTTTTTTTTTTCCTTTTTTTCTTCTAAGCTCGGTGAAGGTCACGAAGCCCTTGCTAGTTGCGAGTGTTGTGGCCCTTGCCTAGTGGTTGTTTAGGCAAGGGCCACGAACTTCCCCTTGCCGACGAGGGCTTTGTGGCCCCTTGCAAGATCCGAGTGAAAGTCAGGACCCTTGCCAACAAACGGCAAGGGTTGACTCTTGTTGGACTTTGTAAAAGAAAAGGAAAATAAAAAATAAAAAGAAAAAAAGTTACAAATGAATACAGAAAAATTTTAAAAATAAAAAATTTAAAAAATCATGATGACTTCTCCAACTCCTCTTGACGCATTGGACGCTTTATTTACTACTAGAAGATGGGTGAAAATATTCTCTTATTTTTCATATGGGTTTGAAATAGGTTATTTCTCAACCCATTTAATACCTATTAAGTTGATAGGTAATCCACTTTATGACTCACTTAAGCATGTTTTTAAAACTTGAAACCTATTTATGACCCCACCATTAAATGAGTTAAATTATGGGCCCTAGACCCAATTTGCCACACCTAAGGAAAACGAAAATGGAATTTATGATAGATATGCTATCCCATACACATGGCTCTTCCAGCCTAAGAATATGGACTGTCTGTTAGCTACCAAATAACTTTCCATTATTTACACTAATCATAGAAAATTTTATGATTGCAGAATTATGATGCACAAGTTCCACGTTGTGCCAAGCATAGAGCATACTACCATGATTAATCAAAACATCTATAGTCTTAGAGAATCAAACTACACAGAAAGGAAGATAGGAAAGAGTTTTAAGGATTCATAGCGAGCAACTAATTTGCATTTCTCCTTACTTGACATGGAGCCTTGTGCACTAGGTTTGTAGGATGCCCTTTTCAGTGCCTTCTCTAATTGTTATGATCTTGTCCTCAAAAGTTCATCATAAGCAAAGCTTAAAGGTGTGCATGATAATCATTTTATGTATGGTTAGATCTATCTTTTTTGGTCCTAAGAATAAGTTTGGAACAAAAATCTGTTGGATAATAAAATTTCATTTTTCTATTTTTGGAATAAATTTTTAGTCTAGAAATAAGTTTGGAATAGAAATAAGTAGGGGTGTGCAACCAAACCAATTCTACCTGGGAGCCAAACTGGACTGCCCAAAAAACAAATCTGAGAACAAGTTCCCATTTGAATGGTACCGGAATAGGTTCCTAATGAATACCCATTCGGGAACTGGACCGGACTGCCCTATTTTGGAATTGGTTTCGGAACCGGTTTTATAAATTAAAAAGCCAAAATCTTATTTTTTTTCCACTAAATTTTTATGGATCAATGGGGAATGAAGGTTTATAATTTATGTTTTATGTTACATGTTTGAACTTTTTATCGTTTATAATTGTACATGACCACAGATGCATTTTTTGGATTATTGTTTTTGGTAGATTAGGATTTCTATTGTTCATCTTTTACTTTGAATCATTTTGTTACTCATAGCCTTATATAATTTGATTGTAAAAAATGAACCAAAAAAAGGAACAAAAAATAAAATAAAATAGATTCTCGGGTAGACCCTAGAATCAGATAGGAAAACAGGGTAGGTTCAGAACTAATTCCAAGCAAACAAGATAGGTTCCAAAGTCCAAAAATTTGGAACTGGTTATAACATGGTAGGTTTTAGGTTCCAGAGCTGGAACCTATCAACCCTAAAACTGATTACCTTTAAAAATGAAAAATAAATATTTTAATAAGAAATAAAAACTTTTCTTATCGTTCGTTCTCACTACTAGCTTGCCGCCGACTCACCGTTACCCACGACCTGTCACCACCCGCCTCCCGTCGCCGAGTGCTTAGGAGGGAGAAATTTTGTCCCATTCTCTTTTGGGGATGAGAATGTTAGTTGGTAACAAAGGTAGGCATCGATGGATCTAAGTGTATGTTAAGCCCCGGTGGAAAAGAGTCTCACATTGATTGAGAGAAGCCAAACCCCTCTATTTAAAGCCTCTGGGGCTACCCTCACCTTACAAGAGCTCTTTTGGGGATGAGAACCTTAGTCAAAAGTATTTTTCTCATAACCAGAAAAATATAATTGAAAAATCTATTTTTGTCCAAAATTAATGGTTGTCATGTGTGATAGTCCTAGTATGAACACCTAGAGGGAGGTGAATAGGTGTAAAGATAATTTTTGCGCAAAGTAGTAAAGTTATTTTGCATTTGAAACCGAGTCTGAAAGACAATAGACTTTGAGCAAGTTCAGACTTGTTGACACCTAAATTTTGGCGGTCCATTTAGTCATTTATTGCATTAAAAATTAGGGGGTAATTTTATCCCAGAAAAAATATTAATTGCATAGAATATACATTTAGGTGCATTTATTTTCAATTTGCATTTTTTGCATTTATTTATTGGACCGGTGGCGGATGGGTTCGGATTAGTGATTCTGAGCTTTAATTTGGTAGGCCGGACTAAGTTCACGAAAAGAGCAAATTGGCCTAAGCCCGGTTTTTTTTTATGATCGGAAATTATCTCGTGAAAAATAGGAATTGAAAGTTTTTCGGGATATGATGGAATTCTTTTTTGGATAGGACAAGTGGAAAGGGAAATACTGCGTTCGGCGAAACGAGTATCGCATTTGGAAAAAGAATCTTTGTCGATATCGATTTGGGAAAAAAAAAAACTAATCCTTGGCCTATAAATAGGTTGTTCAGGTAGTGTTTTGGGGGCGGTACAATTGAGTACACGACCAAATTGAGAAGCACAGAAGCGGCGGATCGTGAGGTAAAATTGTCGACGAACAAAGCTCTCCCCTTTACTTTCAGTAGTTCAAAAGGGGACTCCTTCGAAGTCAGTAATATCCACGTGCGCCTGCAACTCTTTCTCGCTGATGGTATGGTCGTGAAGGGTGCCCAACTTCAATTAATCTGCTGCTCCCATCTCTCTGCCATGCAAACTGGAGACTTTGCTACAAATCTTCAAAATAGTACAACGGTGCTGCAGATATAAAAGATCCCACACAAGATCAGCAAGACAGATGTTTCTAGGATAACATTCTGGAATTGTCGAGCGAAAGCAGTAGTTCCATGCCAAGTGACACATCCAATTTTGATCTTCTTCAAGACGGTTTGGGCAGCGTGCAGGCGTGACTGCAGTTTCCTCAGCCCTGAATTGCGCCCAGCCCAACAGTGGTGAAGCTCGCCGGTCTTGCTGCATCAACGTTTTTTGTTCTCTGTTCAGTCCGACGCCACGGAACTTCCCAGCCTCACCATTCGGGCTTCAATACTGTGACTGGTTCTAAGCACTGACGATCACTCGGCGATACCGGCAAGCCTCTTGGCGAATTACATGGGCTTTCGATAGATTTGCAGGTTTCCTAGTGTCTCATACGACGACCCATCGAACTTGCCGCGGCCTTGTCGAGCCATGCCAGGTCACCACCACAGCCACCGTCTTTGAGCCGTGCCGCGCCGAGCCTCCATCGTGGTTCAATCTACCGATTGGATATTTTGGAAAATTCAAATTTAGGTAGAAATTTGTTTTATTTTATTTGATAGGTTTATTTTTTAGGTAGATTTAATTTATTAGGTAAATTTGCTTTATCTTATTTTATTTTTGATTTTTTATTTCTTTGTTTGAAATATTTCCCAATGCACGATTGAAATTCTCGATCTACAGTCTCATTCCGCAACCGCACTTGAATTTTTATTCCATCTATAAGGCTTTAGATTGAATAGTTATTCATGTGGGAGTAAAATTGATATCTTGATCTTTAAGGCTTAAGATCAATTTATCGATTTTATTAGCGAAATAATCAAGTTTGAATTTCAATTCGAATGGTGGATAACATTTTTGATGATTATAGATGATTTGATGTTTATCTTTTAATTGTTCTATTTATCCTGAAAATACAAAAAAAAAAAATTGCATTTGCATCCCATGTAGATTATAATTGATTGCATGATAGGTTAGTTAGATTTTTTTTAAAGATGCATGTATTTAGAGTAGATAACATTTCACTTTAGTTTTCATTTTAGTCAGATTGTTATTTTTTAGTGATTTTAATTACGAATTTTCAATAATAAAAATATGAAAAAATCATGCGCATGTCATGTAAAATTAGGTTCATGAAATGCCCGTTATCTAGTGATTATTGCTAGGTTCATTTAGTTAGAAATTGCTCGTCACTAGAATTAGGTCATTTGGTTAATTTAGATTGCATATTTAATTATTGCATTTCTTTAATTTTGAATTTCATGGAAAATACAAAAATTTTTAGAATAAATCAATTTCATGCTTCAGGATAAGCTGCGTGCTTATTTATGTCATATAATTTAGGTCATATTGCCATGTCATATCATTTCATGTTAGATTAGTTGCATGCATTGCATTGCATATGGATTATATTCTCATTAAATAAGTGAAAACAAAAAAAGAAATTGCGTGTTAATTAGAAATCATATTTAGGACCGCCAATGTGAATTTTGATTTAACATTGCAGATGCTTTCGTTAATATGAGGTAAGTTTTGCAATTTATTCATTATTTTCCTGGGTGTTAAATTGATGATTTGCGCACCCGCATGGTCACCTCACATGTTAGGGAGGTAAATTAAAATCAATTCATGCTGCTTGCAAAACATTTTTTTCAAATAAAAAGAGAAAAGGTACCGAAAGAACGTTAGAGAATTCTAGCATAACCAAGTCCCTTAACTCACAATCTCTAGTTCATAGAAGTAAAATAATTCTCCCATTATTTTCCTTAGGTATCTAATCGACTTACCGTAAATTGATTAGTGGCGACTCCCTTTTGCATGCTAAATATTTGAACTTAAGTCGTGAATTGGTATGAGCTTGGGAGAGCTTGAGCTAAGTTAGACTTAGTAGTCCATTAGCCGAATTTTAGGTGGTGCATCCAAAATTTGGTCGCGACAGCTTGGCGACTCCATTGGGGATTTGAGTTAAAGCTCTTAGTGGACTTAGGCCGATTTTCTCTTCTATTTTGCAAAATATATTTTTTTGGTAGCGAGGATCCTAGATACGTCCCTAACATTTAAGGTGTTAAATGTTCTTGCAGGATGGGAAGTATGAGAGGAAGTGTTTACTAATCTTTGTTTTGTAGGGAGATGTAGGAATGTATGGTTTATTTTCATGAACAAAGTGTTGTTTGATAGAAACTATCATGCATGCATATGCATTTACACTATACTACTGCACACACAACCTGCTGCCGAACCTGGGCCGTACTAGGATACTTAGGATGGTATTGAGTTGGATACGATTTCGACCGCGATGCCGCATAGTAGAGGTTGCCTAACTCAATCCCAAAAGCTTTTTCTTGGTGTCAAGAATGCTTACCTCTGCCTGCGAGGTTGTGCCGCACTGGGGTATCATCCTTGAATGAGTCGGAGTTAAGAGAACTTGACTTAGTATGCGATGCTGCAACTAAGTCATCCCACCCTTTTAACTCCAGATTGCTTAGCTTTCCTAGCTAGAAATCGAACCCCACATTTCATGTGCATGTGTCACGGGCCAAGATTTCCTTGGCCGTGGAACCACCCGTGAGGCGCTTGGCGAGTGGAATTCGCTAGACCAGCCTTCCTTCTGTAATTGGTCCAGTGAACAATATGGTTAATGCTTATTTATACGAGATCATACCACGCCTAGCTTCGCTCGGGCGTCTAGTCCATCGAGTGAGACAGCAGATCTCTTTAGGCTCAACAACTGGTTTCAGCCTGCCATGGCCTCGTTAGGAGAGCGGCATCAACTCCCGAACAGTTTGTGCACGGGAGGCCTACCCATGTCTTTAGAGCTCCCGAACAGTTTGTGCACGGGTGGCCTACCCTGTTTTTAGAGCTCCTAAGTGATATGATCCTTCTATCCTAGAACTCCTTGCACCAACCGTCCTGACGCCACTCTCACGGACCAGTTGTGTTCATCCCCTCTGCTTCCTTGCTCTTTACTCGATAACTCCAAGCACCACTCGCAAGGTCACGAGTACAGGAGGATTCACGGACCGTGACATTCTCCCCTACTTAATTCCGCAACGCCCTCGTTGCGGGCTGTTCTATCACTTCCCTGCGTTTCCTTAACCATCAAGGCCACTCCCTAGGACTTACATAGATGGCAACGCTCGCCCAACAGAACAATCTCACTACTCCATTGCTTGCTTCCCTCAATCAAAGTTGTTCACAAATCTCCAATCACTTGTGCTTCTCGACAAGTGTGGCACCCCTGGCCAACTGCACCTAGCAGCACCTTCTTCCGCCTACTAGGCTCCTCCTGATCTTAGCAAGCCAACAGAGGGTCCCCTTGGTGGAAACGTGATCGCAGACCTCTTCTTAAGATTCACCCATTGATCCAGGAACGTTATCCCCATTCAGCAAGCACTTCGGTTCCTTCCTATGCCCCTATTGCCATCCCAGAAGCTAGACGAGAGCTGAACGTTGTCCAAGCCCCCTAGCCCTGGGGATCACTCTCCGTCCTCATAGGACCGGGAAGACCACATGCTTTTCCCCGAATCACCCACCTACTAAAGGGATCCCTGCTCTGATACCAGTTGTCATGGGTCGAGAGTTCCTTAGTTGTGGAGCCACTCGAGAGGCGCCTGGCGAGCGAAATTCGCCAGGCTAACCTTCCTTCTATAATTGTTCCAACGAACAATATGGTGAATGCTTCTTTATACAAGATCGTACCACGCCCAGCTTCGCTCGAGCGTCTGGTCCATCGAGTAAAACAGCAGATCTCTTTAGGCTCAACAGCTGGTTTCGACCTGCCATGGCCTCATCAGGAAAGTGGCATCAGCTCCTAACCAGTTTGTGCACGGGAGGCCTACCCCGCCTTCAGAGCTTTTAAGTGATATAATTCTTCTATTCTAGAACTCCTAGCACCAACCGTCCTGACACCACTCCCACATACCAGTTGTGTTCGTCCCCTCTGCTTCCTTGCTCTTCACTTAATAACCCCAAGCACCACTCGCAAGGTCACGAGTATAGGAGGATTCACGGACCGTGACACATGTTTATGTGATTGCCATTAATTCTCCTTTGTGAAGTAAGTCTTCTATCCCTATATTATGCAATTTACTTACTTTGTCATACTTTCGGTTCGTCCATGACAATCTAGGTTAGTCATTTGATCTAATTCCTTTTCAATTAGAAATGAATGAGGAAATTGTCATACAATGAATCATTTGGAAAATAACAAAAAACTTTGGAAATTTGTTTTCAATTCCTATCTTTATTGTTTCAAATTTCAGCTTTTCCTAGTTCATGTTTAGGAAATTTCGTCCTTACTAGGGCATCCCATGTCTGTATTTTCCTAATCCATTTTTAGGAAATCCTCTTCATGTGTGGACTTTTCATGACTAAAAAAAATAGATTGTTTTCATGGACCGATTCCCTATTTCCACCGTGTGCTTATATGTGTGTTCATTTCATCGAATTAGGTGATTATGGAGCAGTCTCGCTCACTGATGGAAGAGGTACATCTCGTCCTTGAACATAATTAATTTTGGGAAATGACACTCTGTTCTTTTCCTTGCAGATGATAAATTAGGGGCATGACAAATTTTGGTAGTGACCTGACTGAGACAAAATCTCCACCCAAACCAAAATGGATATTTCATGTGCATTTACTTTGATGTTGCATAGTATCCTATTCATGCACGTTGTTTTGTGCAAGGGCAAAAGCAATAATTCATCAAATCAAAAACCTGATTTTCGGCCTTGATTGATCAATTTGTGTGTTTGTTCCCTTTCGATAGGAGCAATCCAATGACACCCATTGCTGAGATAGTCCCTTCGTGGGATAATTCCTTGAATGAATGCTTAAAACCATGTTTTGAGTGTAGTAAATTGTCTGTTTGAAGTCACAAAAAATTTTCATGCTTAAAGTTATTGAGCTCTTTTGAAAAAGCTTTTGCATGGTGACTGTTACATGTTTAGTCCACCAATTCCACTAAAGAACATCAAGATGGATTGATTTAATGAATGATGTGGAATGGAGTGAGCATACTAAATGAGACGAGTCGGGATGATGAAAGGCAAACCCTATCATATACACAGTCCCCTACTCATGCACTTGTGAGATGAGTGTAAAAAGTTCCATATCCGCAAGGAAATGAGTTCTCTCGCAAGAGGTATGATGATTGAAATGATGAGGGGCAATTCATTTCTCTATCCCAAACACTACAGGTGATCTATTACTTAATCCCTTTGAATTCCATACACTTGTGGAAATCCTTTCAAATTACCCCCGTCAAGAACCACCCCACATCGGGGCAAAGTTGGAGGTAAGACAGCATCATGAGGTGAAGAAATGGAAAGAAATTTTCTTGCTCTCACTTGCATCAATCTTTAACTCGTGCTATTACATTGAATTCATGTGGTAATTTAAGTGCCTTAAGATGATGAAGAGTATTTCTTTTTCTATCCTATACAGTTATATCCTTTGCATAGCCCACTTGAGCCTACAATTGCATTTATTCAAAACCCAGTTGGTGATCATCCCCCACACTTGGGCAAGGCAAAAGGCAGATGAAGACTCTTGAAAATTTGAGTGTCATTCAAAGTGTAATTGCTTGATTCGTGCATTGTGCGCAAGAATTGAAATCAAAATAGAACTAAGGGGCATGAAAAAGCAGTGTGTCTAGTAAAAGCAAGGCCAATGCCTATGAAAAAGAAGCAAGGAAAAGATGCATGAAAACTAGGGCATGAAAAAGCGGTGTGTCGGGTAAAAGTAAGGCCGATGCCCATAGATGAAATAGAGTCAAGATCAATGGTGCATTTATAATGACAATCCCTGGTGAAGGAGAAGTCTGGCGACAATGCTTAGATGATCATCAACTTTGACCTTTATACACATCTTTGAGCCTAACGATCCTTTCGTTTCTCAACCTAAGAACCCAGCCTACGTTATGTCCCTTGCAAAGTCTTTTCTGATTATGACACTTGAATTAACGTAGGGGTTCACATGTTTTAAGCATCGCTTGAAGAAATGCGAACAAGATTATTTGAAGAAGTGCGAACAAGATTATTTCTTTCTCATTTTGCAGAGTTCTTGACTTGTAAACCCGAAGATGATTGCGGAGTTGTTCTTTCAATAACCTTGACTCAAAGAGTCCCCTTGTTATGCCGTTGACCGAGCCCACATTACAGTCCCTATTAAAGACCTTTCAGATTGGTAAGGTTGTACTACTTGCGAGAATACTCAGACCCTTGTTGGAATGATGATAGTGAGATGGAGTGATTCTCCTAAAATAGCTCTTCTGAATGAGAGTGAGTGAAAGTCATTTCTAACTGAAAGTCTCTCATTTAGTATTATTAAGAAATTCATGCCATTGTTTTGAACGATAATTCTCTCATGTGGAAATTTGGATGATGCAATTATGGTAAAGTCATCATGCATAAACCTTGATTTAATTGATGAAAACCTCATTGAATTTTGCATTTTAAGGTAGCTCAAATTGTCTACCTCTTTAATGAATGCATATCAGTTTTTGCTCTAATTATGTCTGACAGCTAATATTTGCTTGAAGACCGGGTAATACTTGACATTCAAGTTGCTCCTTGAAGCCTTGAGATTTGGTGTGCTTTCGTAGCCCGAAGCCCTTTTACCGACTCCGACGTGCTTTTGTAGCCCGGTATCCTTTTATATTGACCTGGCGTGTTTTTGTAGCCCAGAGTCCTTTCCATCCAATTGGCGTGCTTTTGTAGCCCAGAGCCCCTCTTTATCGACTCAGCGTGCTTTCGTAGCCCGGTGTCCATTTATATTGACCTTGCATGCTTTCGTAGCCCAGTGTCCCCTTTCATTGACCCGGCGTACTTTCGTAGCTCGATGTCCCTTTTAATAGACCCGACGTGCTTTTATAGCCCAAAGTTCCTGACCTAGCATGCTTTTGTAGCCCAGAGCCCCTCTTTATCGACCCGGTGTGCTTTCGTAGCCTAGAGTCACTTTCATTGACACGGCGTGCTTTCGTAGCATGTTATCCCTTTTAATAGACTCGGCGTCTTTTCGTAGCCCGGTGTCTATTGACCCGGTGCGCTTTTGTAGCCCAGAGTTCATTTTATTGAACCTGCATGCTTTCATAGCCCAGATTTCTTTTATCGATCTGGTGTGCTTTCGTAGCCTAGAGTCCCAAAATTTTGAAAAATTTTGACATCTCACTCTGGATCTGGATATTTTGATTATTTTCATTTAAACATTTCACTCTGGATGTGAATGTTTTTCAATCTTTCTCGTTATACCTTAGTCTGGATTTAGGTATTTTGAGTTAAAAAATCTTGACATCTCAGTTGGGATCTAGATGTCTTAATTCTTTTCGTTAAACATTTCATTTTGGATGTGAATGCTTCTCAACCTTTCTCGTTATACCTTAGTTTGGATCTAGGTATATCGAATTCAAAAATCTTGACATTTCAGTCTGGATTTGGATGTCTCAATTCTTTTCATTGAACATTTCACTCTGGATGTGAATGTTCTTCGATTTTCGTCGTTATACCTTAGTTTGGATCTAGGTATTTTGAGTTTCCAAATCATGACATCTCAGTCTGGATCTAGGTATTTCGAGTTTCCAAAATCATGACATCTCAGTCTGGACCTGGATGTCTTGATAATTTTCATTGAACATTTCATTCTGGATGTGAATGTTCTTCGATCTTCCTCGTTATATCTTAGTCTAGATCTTGTAATTTCGAGTCCCAAACTCTTGATATCTCAGTCTGGATTTGGATGTCTCGATTATTTTCATTTAAACATTTCACTCTGGATGTGAATGTTTTTCAATCTTTCTTGTTATACCTTAGTCTGGATCTAGGTATTCCGAGTTCAAAAATCTTGACATCTTAGTCTGAATCTGGATGTCTTAATTCTTTTCATTAAACATTTCACTCTGGATGTGAATGTTTCTCGACCTTTCTCGTTATACCTTAGTCTGGATCTAAGTATATCGAATTAAAAAATCTTGACATCTTAGTCTGGATCTAGATGTCTTAATTCTTTTTGTTGAACATTTCACTGTGAATGTTTTTCGGTCTTTCTCGTTATACCTTAGTTTGGATCTAGGTATTTCGAGTTCAAAAATCTTGACATCTTAGTTTGGATCTAGATGTTTTAATTCTTTTCGTTGAACATTTCACTCTAGATATGAATGTTCTTCCCAAGATGTTTTAATTTATTACCTGTTAGACTCCTCAAGGAACCTGAGTGAAAACTGGGTGCTTATGGAGTAAAAGGGGATTTATCATGTACCTTAAGATACTCTACCAACTGATTGGTAAGTAACTGTAGGTACGTTCTTTCCTTTCGCATCATGCATTTGCATTGGCATTTTCATGCATCATATAAATTGCATTTTAAGATGTGATTCATTTTCCAACAAAAAAAAAAATTAATGTGCATGGTTAAAATTTAGGTCTAAATTTGCCTTTGAAAGCAACTTCTATGAGCTCACCTTCAAAGAGGGGCAGCTGTTGACACCTAAATTTTGACGGTTCATTTAGTCATTTACGGAATTAAACATTAGGGAGTAATTTTATCCCTGAAAAAATATTAATTGCATAGCATATACATTTAGGTGCATTTATTTTCAATTTGCATTTTTTGCATTTATTTATTGGATCGGTGGTGGATGGATTCGGATTAATAGTTCTGAGCTTTAATTTGGCAAGTTAGACTAAGTACAGGAAACGAGCAAATTGGCCCAAGCCCCCCTTTTTTTTATGATTGGAAATTATCTCGTGAAAATAGGAATTGAAAGCTTTCCGGGATATGATGGAATTCTTTTTCGGATAGGACAAGTGGAAAAGGAAATATTGCGTTTGCGAAACGAGTATCGCGTTTGGAAAAAGAATCTTCGTCGATATCAATTTTGGAAAAAAAAAAAAAACTAATCCTTGGCCTATAAATAGGTTGTTTGCGTAGGGTTTCGGGGGGCAATACAATTGAGTACACGACCAAATTGAGAAGCACAGAAGCGGCGGATCGTGAGGGAAAATTGTCGACGAACAAAGCTCTCCCCTTTTACTTTCAGTAGTTCAAAAGGGGACTCCTTCGAAGTCAGTAATATCCACGTGCGCCTGCAACTCTTTCTCGCTGATGGTATGGTCGTGAAGGGTGCCCAACTTCAATTAATCTGCTGCTCCCATCTCTCTGCCATGCAAACGGGAGACTTTAATACAAATCTTCAAAATAGTACAACGGTGCTGCAGATATAAAAGGTCCCACACAAGATCAGCAAGACAGATGTTTCTAGGATAACATTCTGGAATTGTCGAGCGAAAGCAGTAGTTCCATGCCAAGTGACACATCCAATTTTGATCTTCTTCAAGACGGTTTGGGCAGCGTGCAGGCATGACTGCAGTTTCCTCAGCCCTGAATTGCGCCCAGCCCAACACTGGTGAATCTCGCCGGTCTTTGCTGCATCAACGTTTTTTGTTCTCTGTTCAGTCCGACGGCACAGAACTTCCCAGCCTCACCATTCGCGCTTCGATACTGTGACCGGTTCTCAGCATCGACAAGCCTCCCAGTGAATTACTTGGGCTTTTGATAGATTTGCAGGTTTCCTGGTAACCCATACGACGACCTCTCGAACTTGCCGCGGCCTTGTCGAGCCATGCCCGGTCACCACCACAGCCACCGTCTTTGAGCCGTGCCGTGCCGAGCCTCCATCGTGGTTCAATCGACCGATTGGATTTTTGGAAAATTCAAATTTACGTAGAAATTTGTTTTATTTTGTTTGATCGGTTTATTTTTCAGGTAGATTTAATTTATTAGGTAAATTTGCTTTATCTTATTTTAGTTTTGATGTTTTATTTCTTTGTTTGAAATATTTCCCAATGCACAACTGAAATTCTCGATCTACAGTCTCGATTCCCAACCGAACTTGGATTTTTATTCCACCTATAAGGCTTTAGATGGAATAATTATTCATGCGGGAGTAAAATTGATATCTTGATCTTTAAGGCTTAAGATCAATTTATCGATTTTATTAGCAAAATAATCAAGTTTGAATTTCAATTTGAATGGTGGATAGCATTTTTGATGACCATGGATGATTTGATGTTTATCTTTTAATTGTTCTATTTATCCTGAAAATATAAAAAAAAAAAATTGCATTTGCATCCCATGTAGATTAGAATTGATTGCATGATAGATTAGTTATATATATATATATATATATATATATATATATATATTAAAGATGCATGTATTTAGAATAGATAACATTTCACTTTAGTTTTCATTTTAGTCAGATTGTTATTTTTTAGTGATTTTAATTACGAATTTTCAATAATAAAAATACAAAAAAATCATGCGCATGTCATGTAAGAGTAGGTTCATCACATGCCCCTCATCTAGTGATTATTGCTAAGTTCATTTATATAGAAATGTCTTGAGTTTTTATTTATATAGTGGATGCGGTGACATTAAGCATATCATATGGCATCAAATGTTATTTTCAAAGTGAGACATATATGTGAATATATCATGATGTTAATGATACCGTCGGATGGCTGTGACGACGATGCCTCAGGAGTTTCGAGATGCCCGGAGGTGTGTGCCGGAGGCCTCACGATGCCAGGTTAGGTACGAGAGCCAGGAGGGATGCAAAGATTGGTCCCTGGGAAAAATGAGATCCTTTTGAATATCAAAATGGGATATGAATCATGCGCATGTGTGTACACATGGCCTGGAACATAAATTGCCTATGAAATTGAGTTGGTACTATTTGGCATTAAAAATGTGATCATTAAGGCATTGAATGGATCTCACGGAGATATATGCATGATTGCATGGATGATATGTGCATTACACATGATATCTTGGTTGTTTTGCTTGTTGTATTATGTAGTTTGATGGATCTTTACTACTGAGTGATTGTACTCACCCCTTTTAAAGACTAACATTTCAAATTGAGAGATGCCTCTGTTACCTGTCACACGTGGCACTTTTTACAGCGTCTCGGTTGATGTTGAGTGCTCGTGTTCGGAGCACATTTGTGTTGGTGTTCGAGGACTGGTATTCGTCCGTGTTCGAGTCTTAGTAATGTATGACGTGGGTCTACCTGATGGCCTCGTGGTACAGGAGTTCCTATCTGTGCATGTTCGTCGCGACGGGATCATGATGGGGCCGCCAGCCGATGGACCAGGTTAGGTGTGATTGTGCGTGTGATGGGTAGCAAATGACACTTTTTGGATGGCCGACACTGATGTAAATAAAAGTATTTGGCTTTAACTTATATATATGATGTGTAGTTGGTGTGCATTGCATTATTTTGTTGGAGTGTGGGATAGGGAGATTTGTATATGCTTTCATTATATGAACTGCGCTGGGACCGATTTAAATAATACAAACCCCCAAGACTTATGGACCCACTATAATCAAATGGTATCAGAGTGATATATTATTAGGGTAAATGAAAGGCAAGTGAACTATGGCGACCCTAACGGATCCGGGGCCGTTTCGGGGGTGCCACATGTGAAGAAAAATTTTCGTGAAACGTAGTAAAATATTTTGCTTTTGAATCTGAGTCTGAAGAATAACAGACTTTTAAAACTGACTTTGAAGAACAACAGACTTTAAGTGAGTTCAAACTTTAGCAGTTAAATAGAACTATGGATAAAATAAAGGAGTTCAGGGAAGACAGACTCTATGCTGAAGTGGTTCAGCTTAGATTAAGTCTATGTCTACTCTTCCACGTTAACAACCTTCTAACTGGATTTCACTATGTGATTAACAAGAGATTACAACTTTGAGTGCAAACACTTAAAGGTAGATCACACTATCTTACTAAGTCACTCTTTTAGTATTTTTCTCACGATCACAAACATTTAAGCTCACAAAAGATAAGTGTATGATCAAAGGTCGCTCAGACTTTTGAATTATAAAATCTACGCTCTGTCTCTTACTTGCTCATCGGTCCTTGATCTCCTTATATACTCCTCCACTTCTAAACTAGCCATTGGACAGTATCTAGAGGATCGTCTTCCAATTTACCCATTGGATAGATCTGTAGATGATTTGGTAGCGGTTGAGTGATAGAAGTAGAATCCCAAATTGATTCTGATCGCCCACACAAACAAAATCTTGGTTTCCATAAGTAGAGCTTCTTCGTATTAAAATTTTTTTGTCTTCAAGATCCAATCGTCAATCAATTAAAATGAGTCAATCAAATCTATCTTGATGTAAAATCCAAACCAGATCACTAGCCGTTATATATTTGGGACTTGTATTTCATTCTGTCAAGTTATTTCGTTTTGAATATGCTTCATTCTGAATTTGTTACGTTCTGAACATATGTCTCATTCTGGATGTAAAGTTTGAGAGTGTTCAGTTCGAAGTAAAGTCTAAGTGTCTTCAGACTGAAGTAGAGTATGAGTGTCTTCAGTCTTCACTTGCGTTCAATCTGGCAGACTTCTGATGTAAAACAGACTTTGACACAAAAGTCTAGCAGTCTTCAGACTTCGACATAGAAGTCTGAAAATCTTCAAAATAGACTTTACAATCTGGACGTAAGTCTAAATATATTCTGTTTCTGAACAGATTGAGCCATAAGGTCTGGACACAATTCAACTTCAGCATAGAGTCTGTTTTCTGGTTCTCTTAAGTATAAACTTTGATAATATCCTTTACACGTTCTATCATCTACATAGTCTATTACTCAACAATCAAACATGTTAGAAGCCTTTGATTTATTTTGTCATCTTCAAAACATCATAAGGGATTTCCCTAACAATCTCTTCCTTTTTGATGATGACAAAACAATATTTGAATATATAGATGTGTATTCACACTTTCTAAAATATTGATAAATCAATCACCACATTTTAGATTTTAAAAAAACGTGATTCGAATCAAAGAAAGCAAATAGATTGAGCATAACAATATAAAGAAAAATAATCACAGCTCAATATTATGCAATAAGTAATATCAACCAATCAACACATATGCATATTTATACTCTCCCCCTTTTTGTCATAATTAAAGCGATAATAATGTAAATAGTATCATGTGGAGAATATAAAACAATAACAAATATATCTTGCATGAAACACAATTTCCAAAAAATCAGCTTTTACAAGGTAAGTTGAATATTAAAGATATGTAATATAGCTCACTTCGATCATGTATATATCAACAAATATCCAATAAAAATCACGGATGCATTATAAAATTCACTTACCCTTGTTGTCATAATAAAATGATAATGAAAATAAAAGATTTGTTAATGACAAGAGGTAATAAAAGATGTACTAACCGGATTTTATAGAACTTGGTAAGTTATAACACATTTACTTTTCCTTCCTTCCATAATAATCAAGATCATGATCAATTCAAGAAGATTTTTCCAAAATTGGTCAATGCTCCCTCTCAATTTGTTGCCTTTTTGAGATGATCATGATTCTTTCATTTCTCTTGGATTCGCTTTCTCCCCCTGTCATTATGACAATATTTGCGAATAGCACTAATTGTGGCTTGTGCACGTTGAGCATAATATTTTTCATTATTTCCTCCGTAGCAACAATATCCACAATGATCATTTGCATTTTGAAATTCGAGGCAAAGATTTATTTTCTTCAATCAAGCTCTTCTCGAATTCAACCTGCATAAACTTAACAAACTTTTTGCACAAATAAGTTGTAATAATATCGACATAATATATAATGCCCTTTCTTAAAATGAATGAATTGAATAGCATATATAAAATTATTAATTATTAAAATTCAGAACTACTCAACCTTTCGTACGACACATTAGGGACTTGCTCAATAATTTGCAAAAACTTTGCGCAAGGAAGAGAATTTTCGAACCTCTAGAAAATAGTATAGAATCTCCACAATTTTCAGATCGAGCATTCCAAAATCCATATGAAAGATTCTTTTGCCACCTGCAAAATCTTGTATAATAGATAATAATCTTTCCAAAATGTCACGTAATATCTTCCTTCGATTTGCGGATCAAACTTGCTAGATATAAGATATCTTCTAAGAGTATAGCAAGAATATCCATAAATATGCAATAAAATATTTCGAGATCAAAGGGATTTTCTTGAGCATAAATCTCAGATATATATTATTGATGCATTTCGCAAAAAGAAAGATGATATTTCTATCATGTGCCAAATCAAGTAAAAACTTGCAATGGATTATATTTATGACAAAAGATATTTACAATATAATAAATAATCATCCAAAATTATGATAAATGCATGTAGAAATTTCCAATGCGGGATGATTAAAAAAAAATTAATCTCTTACCAAGATATATGTCCGAAATATAAAAAAAAAATCATTACCAATCTTCACCTGAAATACTTTTCTGATTGCACCAAAATCTACATAGATTCACAATCATTATTCCTTTATAAAATTTCCTGCAATGAACTCATTTCCTTTTCGGTATTCATCAATTTGGATCCGTCCATTTTGTTAGAGCAAAATATGAAATCTCCATAGATAATCATAACATGTTATTTAAGGAAAGAATATTATGCACCATAATATCTTGAAAAATAAATTCTCACTTAGTCAAAGCACAATAAAATCAAAGGGAATAAAATCCTTGAGTGTCTAAAGAATATCTTGCATCATCATGTAAAACAGATTTTCACTTTGCAAAATATGACTAAATCTGAGAGTATAAAATCTAACCAAATCTCAATTGTCTCTAAGCAGGATATGATGACACGTATCAAATCAAATCTCGAATCACAAAACCAAATCACACAATTCTTTCTTCAATAAAACATATCATAGAATATAATCATTATAAAATCTGAATCAACCAAGGATATATCGAATATCAATCATAATGAGAATTATGTGCCAAAAAAAAAATACATTCCTTACCAAATTCTCTTTCTTCTTTTCCTTTATTTCCTACAAAAACAACTCATTTTTTCTTTGGTACCCATATTATCTTGGGTCCATGAGAGTTAGTAGAGTTTGCTATTTTTTCCAAATCTTTCTTATTAGGTCTCCAGACTTTATGACATTCTTTCTCAAAGTGTTCAGAATTTCCACAATTTGAACACTTGAGGGCATTTCGACCAATAGGTTTTGTAAAAATCCTTTGAAAATGCTTTTTGTATGCAAGTCTAGGAGGTCTTTGTCTAAATCTCTCATTGACTTTAGGAAAATCTATTAAAGAATCACTTTCCTTATTAAAACCAAGTCTCTACTTATTATAGTAAGGTACTTATATGGAAATGACATGCTCTAATGTTTTTTAACCCTTTGAAAATTTTATCGAAATATTTGAAAATTCCTTTTTTAAAGAATCATTTTCTTTGACAAGTAAATCTCGATTTTCTTTTGTTTGTAGAAAATATTTTTGCAAAATTTCAAACTTTTCTTTTCGAGAAAGATCCTATTGCTTAAACCATGAATTCTCCTTTTTTAATTCGGAGATCATTTTAAGAGAAGATTTGAGATTTAAGTAAAGATCACTTATATACTTAAGAACTTTGATAGAAATTGCTGAATGACTTACCTTGATTTCCTCATCGGATTTCGAGTCCGTGTTCGAGTCGACTTTGATTTTGAGTCTCGTATTTGAGCCGACTTTGATTCTGAGTCTAATTTTGATTCCAAATTTGAGCCTGAGTCTAAATATGCCATCAAGCATATATTTCCTTACTCATCATCTTCTTTCATTGTTCTTTTTTGTCCATTCTACTTATATTGTCTTCTTCTACCGAATTTCCTTCATTTTCTACTCAGCTTTTTGAATTTCTTGATCATAAAATCAAGTTCTTCATTGTCCATATTATTTTCTGAGTCTGTATCATTAAAATCAGCGTTAGATTTTAAAGCGATGGACTTCTTACCTTCCGGATCTTCGTCGTTGATTTGTTCCACTTCATAGGATTGAAGAGTGCCAATCAATTCATCAACAGAGAGTGGCATAATTCTCTGAGTCTCTCGGATTGAGGTCTTGACATGGTTCCATTCTTTTGAGAGACCTTGCAAAAGTTTGTTGACCTTCATTGGGGAGGAAATTGGATGACCTTGATACGCTAAACCATTTATAATTTCTGTAAAACGACTGAATATATCTCCAATTGACTCTCCTGACTTCATCTTGAAGGATTCATATTTGCCGAGCAGGAAGTTTACTTTTGTCTCTTTTACATAATCAGTTCATTCATAAGTGACATGAAGTCTATCCTAGACTTCCTTAGCTATTTCACATGAAGAAATTCTGTTATATTCAGTAGGAGACAATGCGCAATATAAATAATAAATTGTTTTTGCATCAAAAACTTCTCTTTTGGACATCTCCGTCCAAGACATAGGAGCAGGGGGTTTTGGTTTCTTTGTCTTTGCCATTCTTATTTAATGTAAACGCAGCAGTGGGATTGATTCATTTTTCTACAACATCCCATTGCAAGGGATCTCTAGATTTCATGAATGCATTCATTTTGTTTTTCCAAATGTTGTATTCATTTCCATCAAAATATGGTGGCCTGGTCTTGTTCTGTCCCTCCATAAGTCCCGGTGCCAAGATATTAGCTTTAGAAGATCTTTAGCTTAGAAGTAAAAACACTTCAATAAAACGAGCCCTTAGCTCTTATACCAATTGAAAGTGCTAATATGAACACTTAGAGGGGGTGAATAGGTGTGAAGCAAAATTTTCATGAAACATAGTAAATATTTTGCTTTTGAATCTGAGTCTGAAGAACAACAGACTTTTGAAACTGAGTTTGAAGAACAACAGACTTTAGCAGTTAAATAGAACTACGAATAAAATAAAGGAGTTCAGGGAAGAGAATAAAAACACAAAATTTATAATGGTTCGGTTTAGATCAAGCCTACGTCCACTCTCCCACGCTAACAGCCTTCTAGCTGGATTCCATTATGTGATCAACAAGAGATTACAACTTTGAGTGCAAACACTTAGAGATAGATCACACTATCTCACTAAGTTACTCTTTTGATATTTTTCTCACGATCACAAACGTTTAAGCTCACGAAAGATAAGTGTATGATCGAAGGTTGCTTAGACTTTTGAATTATAAATTATATGTTCCGTCTCTTACTTGCTCATCAGTCCTTAATCTCCTTATATACATCTCAACTTCCAAATTAGCCGTTGGACAGTATCTAGAGGATCGCCTTCCAATCTACCCATTGGACAGGTCTGTATCTAGATGATTTGGTAGCCATTGAGTGATATAAGTAGAATCCCAAATTGATTTTGATCGCCCATACAAATAGAATCTTGGTTTCCATAAGTAGAGTTTCTTCGTATAGAAAGTTCTTGTCTTCAAGATCTAATTGTCAATCAATTAGATTGAATCAATTAAATCTATCTTGATGTAGAATCCAAACCAAATCATTAGACGTTATATGTTTGGGGTTTGTGTTACATTCTGTCAAGCTATTTTGTTTTGAACATGCTTTGTTCTGTCACGTTCTAAACATATGTTTCGTTCTGGATGTAAAGTCTGAGAGTGTTCTGTCTGAAGTAAAGTCTAAGTGTCTTAAGTTTGAAGTAGAGTATGAGTGTCTTCAGTCTTCACTTGCGTTCAGTCTGGCAGATTTCTGATGTAAAATAGACTTTGACACAAAAGTCTGGCAGTCTTCAGACTTTGACACAGAAGTCTGGAAATCTTCAAAATAGACTTTACAATCTGAACATAAGTCTGAACATATTCTGCTTCTGAACAGATTTAGCTTTAAGGTCTGGACACAATTCAACTTCAGCATAAAGTCTGACTTCTGGTTCTTTCAAGTGTAGACTTTGATAATATCCTTTACATGTTCTATCATTTGCATAGTCTATTACTCAATCATCAAACATGTTAGTTCTATCATTTGCATAGTCTATTACTCAATCATCAAACATGTTAGTAGCCTTTGATTTATTTTGTCATATTCAAAACATTATAAGGGAGTTCCTTAACAATATAAATCTCAGCGAGTCCTCCCTAAGTCTCCGATTAGAACACCAACTCAACTCGGGGTATCTTTCTAGAATCACCCCACAAACTTACGACGACTAACAACCAACAATCAACAAATCACAACAGCTCGGGTCAACCACTAACTACATAGTCGTTTCGCATGCAACCTTACCTAGTATGCCATACCCTGCACATTACGTCTCAGCATAATACACGCAATGCACATGGCCATTAGATGATGCGGTTCATCAATCACATGGGAGTCGCGTCACAAGTGATCTCACCTGGCCATTGTCACACTCTGCATGTTATCGATTCATGCATGCATGGCCTAAACAATGTGCTCAACTCATGCATGACCGGAATTAACGATGCAATGATTCTCATCCATTCTTATACTTTGGTGCGCCACCTATCACACATCAATCTATCCCACGAGTCCTAATGATAAGGTAAAATTGATATGGCACGTCCCATATCATGCCACACAAATTTTACCCCATAATAAGACGTAACTGTCGCGACCTAAATTTTCAGGGCAATCCTAAATTTTAGGTTAATGGATTACTAAGTCCGAAGACTTGGTGCGGACCCTCCCAAGTCCTACCAATCGCAACTTGATAGAAATTAACTCATTTAGACATGCAATTATATTCAATTTGGAGCCGCCACTAACCAATTAGGGTTGGTTAGAAACCCAAGTAAAGTATGGGAGAATACTTTACTTTTGCGAACCAGAGATTCAGTAGGTCCGGGGACATGATTACGCTAGATTAGTCTAACGCCCTTTCGGTACCTTTTATTTTAATTTCAAAATTATTTTGCAGGCAATATTGATTAATTTTAACTTAATCTACTAACATGCAAATGGTGGTCATACGGGTGCACAATCAATAAAATAACATTAAATGAAAATGCTTATAAAAATGCATGCCCTAAACATGATTTCTAAACGACAAGACACCTAATTTTTCTTCTTTTTTTATTTAAAAAATGTTAATTATATGCAATCTTAATCTAAATTTAATATGCATGGATTTATTTTAATGACATGCGAGATGCAATTCATATGATATGACTTAAACTTATCACTATATGTATGCAATCTAATTTATATAATCCTAAATATGCATATGCTACATGATATGGGATGAATGACGTGGTAATTCTATATGCATGCTCTTTTTATGATTTTTTAATGATTTTTTTATTACACATATGCAACCTACACTAACAATGATGACATGAAATATGATCAATTATAAACTAATTTATTAACTAACCAAGGAAATGATATGACGTGGCAATATGACCTAAAATATATAACACGAATAAGCATGCAATCTCTATCCTAAAGCATGAAATGAGTTTATTCTATTTTTTTTGTATTTTTCATGAAATTCAAAATTAAAGAAATGCAACAATTAAATATGCAATTTAAATTTATTAAATGACATAATTCTAATGACGAGCAATTTCTAACTAAATGAACTTAGCAATAATTACTAGATGATGAAAATTTCATAAACCTAATCCTACATGTCTGATTTATTAAACCTACATGCTTTGATGCAAGATTTTGATTTTTGATTTTTGATTTTTTTAGTGTTTTAGTGTTTTTCCAAAACAAGTAATTATCGGACTAAACATTAAATCAAAACAATCAAGATATTCAATAAATAAACGATTAAAATAACCGAAAAAATAACCCGTTGTCTCAGAGGTTAAATTAACGAGTTATTTTAAACCTAATTATCACGACAAAGAGTTCAAAATAATTAAAAATCTAATCCGAAGTCTTACGGATCAAATTAATAATTACATTGATTTAACAACCAAAATACCATCAAAAAGCCTGAAACTTAATATAATTAAAAAATTGATCCGATGTCTCTCGGATCAAATTAATAATTACAATAAGTTCGGACAAAATCCTTACGTATAATGCCTACAAAATGCCCAAATATTAATATTGACAAACCATATTCTAACTTAAACAATAATAACAAAATTTAAAATGAATAAATAATAAAATAAAGAAAAACAAACTACCTAATTTGCTTTTCTCTTTTTCTTTTGTTTTTGTTTTTCTTTTCTTGCTTTCTTCACCTACGGTTGAGCGGCTTCGATGGATCACCGGAGGTTGGGTCGTCGGCGTTCAGAGCTCCGGCTAAGGTAGGCCGGTGAGCCGACGGCAACAGAGGGATGCGGCGCACGAATCACGTGTGGGCGGACGGCCACCGGCGTCGGCTTTGCGAATGGTAATCGGCAGACGCTCGGGCGGAGGAAGACTCAGGCGTCGGGGACTCGGAGCGGAGGGTAGCCCGGATTGGCGTCGAGCCGTGGGTGTCGCGGAGAGCGGGCTGCTGCGATGGAGGTCCGCCGGTGTTGAGTGATGCTGGAGCAGCGGCGGAGGCGGCGGGGTCTGCTCGGAATTGGCTAGGGCGGGTTGCGCAGGCGCGGTCGTCGGGCTGCAACGGAGGCGGAGCAGGGCGTTGGCTGTGACGCGGGCTGCAGTGGTGCGGCGACGGAGGAGGACGGGCGGTTGCAGAGGTGTCGAGCAGGGCTCAGGCGGAGGTGTGGGCCGGTTCGGAATCGGCAGTGTCGCGAGTTGCAGAAGCGCGGTGGTGTCGCTGGGCGTCGGCGCTTGGGTCGTCGTGAGTCGGCGCGACGATGGCTGGTGAAGACCGGCGATGCGAGCGCAGCGGGTGAAGAGAAACTCACGATTGGGCAGCAAATGTGGGGAAGAAGATGAACAGTAAATGTCCCATCACTTCCTCCCTCTACTTTGGCTTTTTCCTCTCCTTTTCATGTTTTCCCTCCGCAGCCGCACACTCTCCTCTCGCTTTCGTACTTCCTCTTTCTCCTTTTTTTTTTTTTTTTTTTTTTTTATTTTCTTCACTTTTCAATTTTTGACGAAAAGTAACCTTCGCTCCCCCTGAAAAGTGAAGAAGAACCCCTCTATTTATAAAGCGAAAATTCGAGTTTGTTTCGCCGGTGGAGATTTTTGCTCAACCTTTCGCCGGTGGAGATTTTCACTCAACTTCTCCAACAAAGAAATGGCTCCAAAATCCGGCTGTTGAATTATTTTGAATTCAAAATTTCTTTTCAAAATTTCCCTCTAATCTTTTATTTTCTAAAAATTGAATCTAAATTAGGTGTCAACACTGCCCCTCTTTGAAGGGAAGCTCGTAGAGGTTTCCTTCAAAGATAAATGACACCTAAATTTAAACCATGCAAAATGAATATACAAATGCTAATTGTAATGACCCTTTTTTTTTATAAAAGAAATGGACTCAAATAAATGCAATGTCATGCAATAAAGAATGCCATGTAAATGCAATGATTTGGTCAAGAACATATATTTCAATGTGCCTATGCTTAATGAAATGCAAATGCAAAATGAATGCAAAATGAATATGGAATGTATATGCAAATGTTTTTTTTTTTTTTTGGTAAAGGTGTATATGCAAATGTTAATAACCTCTTTTTCAAATAAATTTAATTCTTTTTGAAATGCAAGGTCATGCAATAATGCAATGTAAAATGCAAAGAAGAACACGTACCTATCATACTCATCTGGATATTCAGAAAATTATTATTAGGTGTGAAATGATTCCTATGAGACCTAACAAACATCTGGAAATCTCTTCAGATAATTGAAAGGCTCAAAGTCTGGAACTCTCATTAGATCCCAAGCACCCGGAATAACCCACCTTCAAGAAAGATAGAGTAGTTCTAGGCAGTCGGTGTTACATGTACAGGACCCGTACCATTCTACGGTCGCCTAAAATAGTAACATAACTTTACAAAGAGACTGCTTTCCTAGGACCCGTGCCATTCTACGGTCGCCCAGTATGACAGTGTTCAGTTGTGTCTAGGACCCGTACCATTCTACGGTTGCCTAAACGGGGGTTTACCTTCCAGGACCCATACCATTCTACGGTCGCCTAAATAAGGAAATAGGTTTTGTCTAGGACCCGTACCATTCTACGGTCGCCTAAACGGGATTCACTTTCTAGGACCCGTACCATTCTACGGTCGCCTAAAATAGGGAATAGGTGTTGTCGAGGACCCGTACCACTCTACGGTCGCCTTGATGGAGAATTGATTTTTCAGGACCCGTACCATTCTACGGTCGCCTGAATGGGGAAACTGCTTTTCCAGGACCCATACCATTCTACGGTCGCCTGTTAGAGCAATAAATGTTGTTTTAGGACCCGTACCATTCTACGGTCGCCTAAATTAAATTGAATCTGAAGAAAAATCTTTGGGGCATTTGGGACTCTCATCAAATCCCAAGCACCTGGAAATTGCATCAAGTACTTAAAAATTCAAAACATCTGGAAATCACATCAGACGCTCGAAAAGACAAATACTTGGAAATCACATCAAGCATTTTAAAGGTTCAAATATCTCGAGTTCACACTAGACATTTGAAAATATTTTACCAAACATCTGGAAATCACATTAGATGTTTGAAAAGACAAACACTTGGAAGTCACATCAAGCATTTACAAGTTCAAACATCTGGAACTCAAACTAGACATTTGAAAACATTTTATAAATGGGTACTTGGAATTCTCATCAAGCACCGAGATGATTGAACAAACTCAGGGTTTCAAAGACAATTTTTTTTTTGTCTGAGGAAAAATTCAATGAAGGTCCATGCATGATGACTTTATCAAGCTTCTACTGGAAAAATTATCACAAGGACAATTTTCAGTTATAGTGTGAATCTCTTGAACATGCTAAATGAGACGCTTTTGGTGTGAAAAGGCTTTTTCACTGCTCTCATTTATGAGGGGTTATTTGTCCCGACCATTGATGCGGGAATATATTACTCAATCTTATCATCATCTTGTCAACAAGAGTTCGAATTTTCTTGCAATCAGTACGACCTTACCAATCTGAGAGGTCTTTGACAAGGATTGTAATGTGGATTTGGTCAATGGCTTAACAAAGGGATTCTTTGAGTCAAAGCAATTGAAAGAACAATTCTGTAATCATCTCCGGGTTTACAAGTCAAGAACCCTGCAAAATAAGAAAGAAATAATCTTGCTCGCACTTCTTCGAGCAATGCTTAAAACATATGAATTCCTATGTTAATTCAAGTGCCATAATCTGAAGAGACTTTGTAAGAGACGTAACATAGGCTTGGCTCTTGGGTTTGAGAAACGAAAGGATCGTTAGGCTCAAAGATGTGTGTAATGGGTAAGAGTTGGTGATCATCTTGACATTACCACTAGTTTTTTTCGCCACTGATTGTCTTCTTGACAAATTTCTTTATTGGCTCAAGAGTTTATCATTGATGCCAATGATTATTCAACTGGAGATCATTTTCTTTGATGATGGGCATCGATCAGGCACATCGCTTTTATATGCCCCCCAATTCATCAGTCATTTCTCTTTTCTTTTCATGGGCATTGGCCTTGCTTTTACCAAGCACACTGCTTTTTCATGCCCCTTAGTTCTATTTTGTTTTCAGTTCTTGCACACAATGCGTGTGTCAAGTATACTTTCAATGACACTCAAACCTTCAAGGGTCTTTATCTGTCTCATGCATTGCCCCAGTGTGGGGGATGATCACCAACTGGGTTTAAAAGAAATGAAATTGTAGGCTCAAGTGGGCTACGCAAATGGTATAAGTGTATAGTATAGTGAAAGAAACGCTCTTCGTCATCCTAAGGCACTTAAATTATCACATGAATTTAATGTAAAAGCATAACTTAAAGATTGATGCAAGTGAGAGCAAGAAAATTTCCATCCATTTCACTCTCCTTTAATGTCAACTTACCTCCATTTGCCCCGATGTGGGGTGGTTCTTGACAGGGGTAGTATGAAAGAAGTTCTTCAAGTGTTTAGGCTCAAAGAAGGGTTAAACAATGGTTCATTGTAGAGAAATGAACTGCCCCTCATCATTTTAGTTGTCGTACTTCATGCAAGAAAACTCTTCATCTCGAAACACAAAATTTTTCCATACTCACCTCACAATGTATAGACGGGGGACTGTGTATGGGATTAGGCTTGCCTTTCACACTTCATTTAGCATGTTCAAGTAACTCGGCATCTTTCACTAAATTATCCATTTTGATAAATTTCAAGTAGAATTGACGAATTGCACATAATATTCTGAAATGATAAAAAAGCCATGCTCTATTCTTGCACATCAAAAGATAAAGTCAAAGATGTTAAGTGTCTGTGTCTTGCCCCTCTTTGCAAGGGAACTCATAGAGATTCCTTAAATGTGCGCAGAGCTGCACCTGAAACATAAAGCAGATAATTAAAAGAAACAAACAGGGTAAATTAAATGCATGCTAGAAAATTATTTTATTTTGAATTTTTTTTTTAAGAGAACATGAAGAAGCCCAGCCTTCAGAATTAGTTCCTTGCCGTTTTCTTTTTGGTAGGATTTCATCACAGGGCTAGTTTGGTATACTTCAACATGCCCTTAAAACACGAAAATCTCAATGTATTTTATTGGATGAAAAGCAAATTACATTATTGAGATAAGGGAAATCCTAGAATTGAAAATGCAAATATGCAAATATGGAAAGCAATAAAGACTCGCGAGAGGAGTGTGTAAATAATTAAAATTTTCCTACTCTCGAGCTTTGTCGATGGCAAACAATTCAGTCATTCCTTCGAATGCATCATCAGAGCTCTCAATCTTTGGAGGTGCGGGATCATCTATGTCACCCCATCCATCTGGGATGATATCCCGTGGGTCAAAATAGGAGTTGGGAGGAGCCAAATACTTTACATAATAATCGAATTTGCCACTTGGTTGCCCCAGGGTGTCCATCACTTCTTCTTCCTCATGCATCATCGAAACATGGTGGGCTCAAAGATCAAAACCGAAAATGGTATTCACAGACTTCTTGGTGGTCGGGAGTGGGTTATTCTCGGGATGTTCGGCTGTGCATCGCGGAATGAGACCACGTTGGCATCCAAAAGATTTTGGATTTTATGTTGCAGCGTATAGCAATCGTCAACAGAATGCCCTACCTCTCCCATATGATAAGCACATGTCTTGGACGGATCATAGTTGGGGAATCGCTCGGGATTAGGTCGCTTAGGCTCTTTAGCGAGTAATCCTTTCTTCTGAAGGGTTGGCAAGATCTTTGACAATGGCTTAGGAAGAGGTGTAAATTGACGCCCGGGAAGAGTTCTTCGCTGGCCAAAGAATGGTCGTGCTCCTCCCTGATGGGTGTTCGGGGTAGGGCGAGGTGGTTGCATATAAGCTGCATTAACCTCCGCTACAAGTTCCTTATCCTTCTTGATTGAGACTCTTCCATATGAGCTGGTTTGATCAGACGCCCATCCATCACGCAATGCTACTTCAATTCGCTCACCAACAGGATTAGGCGATTGAATGACTCGGCAAATCGATCCCAAAGCATTCGATTTCGATACTCGGGCGGGAGTGTCTTCATGAACAAATCCATCAGCTCCTTTTCTGTCGGCTCTGGCGTAATCTGAGCAGCTACGGTCCTCCATCTCGTGACATATGCCTTGAAAGATTCCGTCCTCTTCTTCTCAGTGCGAAGTAAATCTTCTCGAGAAGGAGTGACATCAATATTATACTTGTATTGCTTGAAGAAGGCATCCGTCAAATCCTCCCAAGTCTCCAGCAGATTAATCTTTTTCATGATGTACCATTGCAGCGATGGTCCTGTCAGGCTTGCTTGAAATTGTTGAATCATCAAGGGGATGTTATCAACATATTGGGTCATCCTGACCACATAAGTCTGTAGATGGATCTTTGGGCAAGAGGTGCCATTATACTTCTCAAAGTCTGGCATTTTGAACTTCTTTGGCATCTTGATCTTTGCATAATGGGACAGATCAGTCAGGTCTTGGCTAAATGAACCCTACAATTGCTTAAGTTTCTCCTCGATTTTTATCAAGCGTTTTTCCTGCTCAGTTTTTGGTACAGCTGAAGGTATCACTTGCACCTCATCATCAACAACAACTTGAGGCACGTCAGTAATTTTCTCCTTGGAGGAATCATCAGAGGTAGATGGGCCACTTGTGGATGTATTTTGGCCTTTATCTCTCGGATCAACTGTATTCTTGCCTTTATCTTTTGGATCAACCATGGGAGCCTGTTGTGGTAACACCACTTCAACTTGCGGGGCTGGTGGAGCAGTGTTTGCTTGGAGAGAATCGATTTGCTTAGAGAGCCGCTCAAGAACATTCATGACTTGTTTCATCTCCGATTCAAGGGCAGCAACGCGAGCTTGTTCAGCAACATGCGTTTGTTCGGTGTTATCAGCCATTGTTGCTCTAGAACGGGTACGGATTGGTGATCTTGGATTAGCCGTGTTGTCACCTATCAATGTAAAATAATACAGTAAGTATCATAACAAATGAGATTGGTCCATCACAACGGTCTAATTGCCTCATTTTATTTGGAATTTGAATAAAATTTTCTAACTAAGAATTGAAATTCAAGTCCCTAAACATTGAACTAAAGATTGAAAGCACTGAATTGAAATCAAGGTCTCTAAACATTGAACTAAGAAACAAAAACCAAAACATTTTATATATGCTTTCTGGAACCCAATGTCTTGCGAAGCTTTTTATTTTCAACTTCAATCATTTCCATTTTTCGCTCAAGATGCTCGATCAGTCCTTGCTGAATGGGCTTCTTAGTCACATCAGGGACCACTGGACGTAAGGCCTGGTCACCTTGATCTAATTGGTCCAACCACATTTTGAGCTTTTTTTGGGAGAGGAAATAAATTGTACGTTGGTTTTCCCCATTGCACATAAAACAAGATTGACCACGAAACCTATTGTCATGGACCAACAAAAATGCAAGTAAGTAAATTGCAGAAGTGAGAATTTAAACAACTTACTTTCACTGAGAATGGATGACAATCACATAGACACACGCATGAAATGTGAGGCTCGATTTCTATCTAGATGGCTTAACAAAATGGAGTTAAGAGGATGATCTGACCGTTGCAGTCTCGCATTAACGTGTCAGGTCCTCCTAACCCCGGCTCATTCGAATGGAATGTCTAATATCACGCGGTCTCGCGAATATGGACAAACACATTCGACACCATGAAGAATTTTCGGGGAAGAGAAGGTCAACCTCTATATAGCAGTCTCGCTTTAGAGGAAGTATCCTTCTCAACACCATCCTAAGGATCCTATCGCAGCCCAGGTCCGGCAGTAGGTTGTGTGTGCAATAGTGTAGTGCTAAAAACAATAAAACATGCATAACAGTATAATTGCAAACAACACTTCTATAGTTCAACCATTCATCCTTAACTCTAACCTGCAAAACAAGGGTTAGCAAAGACTACTCCCCTTATACCTCCCATATGCAAAAACATTTAACACTTCATGTTAGGAGCGTACCTTGTTTCCATGCTACCAAACAAAATATTTTTCTTAAGAAAAAATAAAACAGGCCTATGTCCACTATGAGTTTTAACTCTAATTCCCCAGCGGAGTCGCCAAGCTGTCGCGACCTAAATTTTCAGGGCAATCCTAAATTTTAGGTTAATGGATTACTAAGTCCGAAGACTTGGCGCGGACCCTCCCAAGTCCTACCAATCGCAACTTGATAGAAATTAACTCATTTAGACATGCAATTATATTCAATTTGGAGCTGCCACTAACCAATTAGGGTTGGTTAGAAACCCAAGTAAAGTATGGGAGAATACTTTACTTTTGCGAACCAGAGATTCAGTAGGTCCGGGGGACATGATTACGCTAGATTAGTCTAACGCCCTTTCGGTACCTTTTATTTTAATTTCAAAATTATTTTGCAGGCAATATTGATTAATTTTAACTTAATCTACTAACATGCAAATGGTGGTCATACGGGTGCACAATCAATAAAATAACATTCAATGAAAAATGCTTATAAAAATGCATGCCCTAAACATGATTTCTAAAAGACAAGACACCTAATTTTTCTTCTTTTTATTTAAAAAAATGTTAATTATATGCAATCTTAATCTAAATTTAATATGCATGGATTTATTTTAATGACATGCGAGATGCAATTCATATGATATGACTTAAACTTATCACTATATGTATGCAATCTAATTTATATAATCCTAAATATGCATATGCTACATGATATGGGATGAATGACGTGGTAATTCTATATGCATGCTCTTTTTATGATTTTTTAATGATTTTTTTTATTACACATATGCAACCTACACTAACAATGATGACATGAAATATGATCAATTATAAACTAATTTATTAACTAACCAAGGAAATGATATGACGTGGCAATATGACCTAAAATATATAACACGAATAAGCATGCAATCTCTATCCTAAAGCATGAAATGAGTTTATTCTATTTTTTGTATTTTTCATGAAATTCAAAATTAAAGAAATGCAACAATTAAATATGCAATTTAAATTTATTAAATGACATAATTTTAATGACGAGCAATTTCTAACTAAATGAACTTAGCAATAATTACTAGATGATGAAAATTTCATAAACCTAATCCTACATGTCTGATTTATTAAACCTACATGCTTTGATGCAAGATTTTGATTTTTGATTTTTGATTTTTTTAGTGTTTTAGTGTTTTTCCAAAACAAGTAATTATCGGACTAAACATTAAATCAAAACAATCAAGATATTCAATAAATAAACGATTAAAATAACCGAAAAAATAACCCGTTGTCTCGAGGTTAAATTAACGAGTTATTTTAAACCTAATTATCACGACAAAGAGTTCAAAATAATTAAAAATCTAATCCGAAGTCTTACGGATCAAATTAATAATTACATTGATTTAACAACCAAAATACCATCAAAAGCCTGAAACTTAATATAATTAAAAAATTGATCCGATGTCTCTCGGATCAAATTAATAATTACAATAAGTTCGGACAAAATCCTTACGTATAATGCCTACAAAATGCCCAAATATTAATATTGACAAACCATATTCTAACTTAAACAATAATAACAAAATTTAAAATGAATAAATAATAAAATAAAGAAAAACAAACTACCTAATTTGCTTTCTCTTTTTCTTTTGTTTTTGTTTTTCTTTTCTTGCTTTCTTCACCTACGGTTGAGCGGCTTCGATGGATCACCGGAGGTTGGGTCGTCGGCGTTCAGAGCTCCGGCTAAGGTAGGCCAGTGAGCCGACGACAACAGAGGGATGCGGCGCACGAATCACGTGTGGGCGGACGGCCACCGGCGTCGGCTTTGCGAATGGTAATCGCGAGACGCTCGGGCGGAGGAAGACTCGGGCGTCGGGGACTCGGAGCGGAGGGTAGCCCGGATTAGCGTCGAGCCGTGGGTGTCGCGGAGAGCGGGCTGCTGCGATGGAGGTCCGCCGGTGTTGAGTGATCTTTGGAGCAGCGGCGGAGGCGGCGGGTCTGCTCGGAATTGGCTAGGCTGCGGGTTGCAGAGGCGCGGTCGTCGGGCTGCAACGGAGGCGGAGCAGGGGCGTCGGCTGTGACGCGGGCTGCAGTGGTGCGGCGACGGAGGAGGACGGGCGGTTGCAGAGGTGTCGAGCGGGGCTCGGGCAGAGGTGTGGGCCGGTTCGGAATCAGCAAAGTGTCGCGAGTTGCGAAGCGCGGTGGTGTCGCCGGGCGTCGGCGCTTGGGTCGTCGTGAGTCGGCGCGACGATGGCTGGTGGAGACCGGCGATGCGAGCGCAGCGCGGGTGAAGAGAAACTCACGATTGGGCAGCAAATGTGGGGAAGAAGATGAACAGTAAATGTCCCATCACTTCCTCCCCTCTACTTTGGCTTTTTCCTTTCCTTTTCACTTTTCCCCGCAGCCGCACACTCTCCTCTCGCTTTCGTACTTCCTCTTTCTCCTCTTTTTTTATTTTCTTCACTTTTCAATTTTTGACGAAAAGTAACCTTTGCTCCCCCCCCAAAAAGTGAAGAAGAACCCCTCTATTTATAAAGCGAAAATTCGAGTTTGTTTCGCCGGTGGAGATTTTTGCTCAACCTTTCGCCGGTGGAGATTTTCACTCAACTTCTCCAACAAAGAAATGGCTCCAAAATCCGGCTGTTGAATTATTTTGAATTCAAAATTTCTTTTCAAAATTTCCCTCTAATCTTTTATTTTCTAAAAATTGAATCTAAATTAGGTGTCAACAGTAACTATCTCACTCAAAAATTCGACTCAATACTCAAAACCAGGCTCAAGGTTCTAGAGGTGCCCTCTCCCCACGAAATTCCGATATCATGTGGCACTTAGTCCCCGACCTCAATCAGTCATAGTTCGAGGCACTAGAGGTGGCTCCTATGAATTCTGCTTGTCGTGTAGCATTTAATTCTCAATAATATTAAGCAATAGTTCAAGGTACTAGAGGTGGCTCCCATGAGTTAACATTGTCGTGTAGCACTTAGTTCTTGATTATAAAAAGCACCAGTATATGGTTCTAGAGGTCACTTACACGAAATATCGCTATCGTGTAGCCCTTAGCCCATTTACTATGCATGACAATACTGTAAGGCTTCTAGAGGTGGCTCCCATGTGACTCAAGTCACCATGTAGCACTTAGACCTTGACTACAATAAGTAACGGTATAAGGTATTAAAGGTGGCTCACATGAGTTCATTCCGGTGTAGCACTTAGTTCTTTCTGACTCACAACCAATCGGTTTTCTTAACACAACTCTTTTTTATAGGCAGAAGAATAGCCAGGTGCCAAAACTTGGCACGAAGAGACACTTAAGTGCCACTCCAGCCAAAATACGACCAAATGGCTGACATTGCAATTTTCCGGCGAGTTGGGTGCGAAACGGCGTCGTTTTGCACGCCGACGTGGCGAGAAAATGCAAAAATGACGTTGTTTTGTGTCCGATGTGTAAATAATTAATATAAAAATAATTATATTAAATTTAAACTTAATTTTATTTAAAATATTCTAAAAAATTAAAAACTTAAAATTAAAAAAAAAAAAATTAAAATGTAAAAAACTTAAAATTTGAAAAACTTAAAATTTAAAAAACTGAAAATTTACAAAACTGAAAATTAAAAATAATTAAAATTTAAAAATTAAAATTTAAAAAACTTAAAATTTAAAAAACTTAAAATTTTAAAAAACTTAAAATTTTAAAAACTTAAAATTTTAAAAAACTTACAATTTTAAAAATTTAAAATTTAAAAAACTTAAAATTTAAAAAAAGGGGGGCGAAGGGGCGGCTGAGGTGGCAATTTTAAGTTTTTTAAATTTTAAGTTTTTTAAATTTTAAGTTTTTAAATTTTAAGTTTTTTAAGTTTTAATTTTTTTTAAAAATTAAGTTTTTTAATTGTTAAGTTTTTAAAATTTTAAGTTTTTTAATTGTAATTTTTTTAATTTTATGTTCTTTTAGTTTTAAGTTTTTTATTTTTTTTTGAATATTTTAAATAAAATTAAGTTTTAATTTAATTTAATTAATTTTATATTAATTATTTATACATCGGACACAAAATAACGTCGTTTTGCATTTTCTTGTCACATCGGCGTGCAAAACGATGCCGTTCGCACTCAACTCGTCGGAAAATTGCCACGTCAGCCATTTGGCCGGATTTTGGCTAGAGTGGTACTTAAGTGTTCTACTTTACTCCGAAATTAGCACTTAAGTGTACCTTTCCAAAATTATGGCACTTAAGTGTCCCTCTGTGCCAAGTTTGGGGACTCCAGGTGTCCCAAACTCCTTTTTCATAAAGGCGATTCATCTCCCATGTCTCTCGGACAACCTTTTTTTTTTTTTTTTTTTTTGAAAATCACTCAATTCATGCGGATGCTCATGCATTTATACACTCAAATCACCTCATAAGATCGAAACACGTGAAATTAGACCACTTTTTATTTTCAAGTTTACAGTGTTTTGTGAACAGTGTGTTGTGAAGAATGTTGCACGAACAATAAATTTCCAGAATTAAATAACTAATAAATTAAATCCAAAATTCATTGAAAACACTAATTAAAGCAAGCAATTAATCCATTAAAGTTAAACAAGCCCAATTAAGCACATAAGCATCAATTAAGTAACAATAAGCAAGATTAAATTAAACTAATCCTAACCATTCATCTAACCACCTATCTCAGGACTAACATAGCTTAATTAAATCTCCTAAACTAGAATCAACACTAATTAAACCAATCCTAAGCAAGTTTAGGCACTAATTAAAGGATCAAGAGCAAACTCACCCGTTAAACGGGCCAGAGACACGGACGTGACGGCGACGATGGAGGCTATGCTTGGGAACCTCTACCACGAAGATCCAAGGCGGTCCCGGGGCTAGAACAACAACCACAAACTTGGACTCCCACTGAAACTTCCAAACATTGGACTATCGGAGGAGAAATAGAGCTAAATAGGCTTGGCCGGAGCTCTGATGAGGGGTTGGCCGGCGATCGGCGGCACTCGGGGGTCGAGGGGGACCTGCTGGTGGTTGGGATGAGTGGAGGTTGGGTTGAAATGGAAGAAACATGGTTGAAATGGGCGAAACAGGTGAAGTAATGCAGGCTACCAGATGGACTGATGGACCGGCAATTGGTTTCTTTCGGCCGGCGGGCAGGTCGGCTGACAGCTCCGTTCGGTAAGCGGCCGGGTCTTCTTGAATAGTTTGGGTCTTTTGGGTGCGATGGTGGGTGGCACGAGGGATGATTCACACGGGAAAACAACTTTAACTCAGTTTTTCGAATAAAGGTCAACTAGAGCAGAAACAGGGAGGAGAGGAAAATAGGGGAGAAAATGCTACAAATTTGCTTAGGGCTGAAGAGGGGGGAGAGAGAGATGTGAGGGCTGATTTCTCTGGTTCTCACAAGCTCTCAAATGCCTCAACAATGGATAAAGCAAAGCTTGGGAGGAAGAAGATGTGCCTGAAAGCTTGGAGGGGGGCCACCAAACCTTATAGATGGCTTCTTTGTCCCCTTTGAGCCCAACCAACATGCCCCACTTGCTCAGCTATCATCCTCAGCCCTTATTCACTCCCAAGCTTCCTCAAGAAGTCTCCCAAATGGTCCAAAAGGTTGCTCCCCCCTTGGCCCACGAATTTTGTACATTTGGCCTTCAAATTCAATTAAATTCTCCTTCAATTCTCCTCAAAATAAGCTCAAATCAAAGCCTACAATTTCAGCCAAGGTACCATTGTCCCTCTTATGATTTTTCCTCATCAATTTGTCCAACTTGAATCCCAAAAATGCGGTAAAAAACGGTCCTATGATTTTCCTGATAAAAAACGACCCTACTTTGAATTTTCGCCAAAAATCTTAATTTATAGAAAATTCTTTGGAGGATGAATCGACGTTTCTAAAATGACTCATAATATGACTGAACTTTCAATTTCTAAAATCGGATTCAAATTCACGATTAATTTCAATTTGGTGTGACTTCAGTGTGACCTAACCTACTGGGTAGCTTTTAGAAATTTTTAGCGCATTTGGCCCATGGTTGATTATTTTCAAGCTACATCGTATATCTTCGACATATTGATGACTCTCAGTTATTGTAAAAATCTCAAGATTTTAAATACGGACACATGATAAAGAAATGACAGAAATATCGGTCTAGTGCCGATCAATAGAAATTTTGCAATTAAGTGGAATCACCCATACACTAATCACATACCTCTATTGAATCGACTTATCCCAAGTCTCTAATCAATTTTGACAATACCATAATGACCCTTGTTGATTAGCACGGTCGAGCAATCGATTTTTAATGGAATTCTCAAGTCTATTGCGTTAAATTCCTTAACAGCTTCACCTGATAGACTAGTTATCTCATGAGTAGTTAGTTCAGGGAAAAGAACTATAGGCACGTCGATGAAGAGCCCAACTCATCCAATCGAAGACAGAACCTAAAATTTAGGATGTCACAAACACAATCGATACAATCCATTAGATAAATTATAACACCTAGCTTTATTTTAATTATAAAACATAGAAATACTATTGTTCTTTATTTCAAAAGAGTATCCACGCATGTCCAAATAAGACACATAAACTAAATTCTGCTTAAAAGAAGGTATGTAAAAAGTGTTTCTCAGCATCATCCTAAAACTAGAATCTAAAATTAAAATTAAAATCTCCCACAAACTCAATGTCAACTTTAATGTTGTTTCCCTTACTGAGCTTTGATTCATCTTGATTTGGTGTCCTTTGGTTTATGAACCCATGTGTGGTAAATGCAACATGAATAATTGCATCGCTATCTAGCTACCGAGAACTTGTCGGGACTTCAGATAAATTGGATTCATAAACAAATGCCAAAGAATCATTACCTTTAGGCTCACTCTCAGTTCTCTTGAACAACCAAACTTTATACTTATTGCAGTGTTTCTTTACATGTCCTCTCTCCCTACAAAAGTGGCAAATAACACAATCCTTCTTGAAGAATGCTTTCTTAAGACCCAAATTGCCAAAAGGACCAGCAGCTTCAGAATTTCTTTTATTGTTGAAAGAACTTGTAGCTTCAAAATTGCCCTTATGAGTATAATTTTTCAACTTTTTACCCTTGTCACTACAAGAACTAAAAGCATAAAGGGTAATGTGCACTTTATCTTTCTTCAATTTTTTTCCTCTACCACGACTCTTGCAATCAAGTCATTAATTAACCAAGTCTTATCTTGGGAACTATAATTGATCTTGATAATTTCAAAATCAGGAGGAAGAGTATTCAAAACTTGATGCACAATGCAAGTAGTGGGAATAACAACATTAAGAGTCTGAAGCTTTGTCTGCAAATCTACCATCCTCAGAACATAATCTCTAACTCCACCAGAACCATCATACTTTATATTAAATAGTGTTTGCAAGTATGTCCCTATCTCAGCATTAGATGAGACACGGTTTCTAGCCACCAAGGCTTCCATCATTTGCCTAGCAGTGCAGTCTGCAAGCAAATTACTTTTCAAATATTCCTAAATGGAACGCTTCATGGATAGTGAGCAAATTCGATTGCATTTTTCCCAAGCAGCAAAATATGCCTTCTAAGCTTCTGTACTCTCGGTAGTAAGATCTATCGACTGATCAGCAGTAAAAGCCATATAAACATCTGCCATCTCCATAGCAAACAAAAAATCTTCTCTCAATCTCTTAAAGTTTAAACCAATAAGAACCTTAACAGTGACGGAGTTACCATTTATAGAAAATGTGACTGAAAAACAAGCAATGTATATAATTAGCATCATGTGAGCTCTGTGTAACTTGACGTACAAGTTACATGCAAAATCATATAATCACCTTTACGTAAAATATATGACATGCAGTTATACACTTCCTACATGGTAGCGATTATGAGAATATATTCTAACCTTTGTAAATTCATCACCTTCCATTAGGATCAATCACTCCTCTACCACACCATTATGTATCTCTCCATGAACTAATATACAATCACCTCATTTGAGAGTATGATCACGCATTAGATCAGGAGATATCCAAATTATTATATGAGACCAATATTTCTCAAACTCAATCAAGTGTGTCACTTTAGCAATTACAACTCAATTGAATCATTGAACTTACTCATACCATAAATATAAACTTTATTTCTCACATACACCTTATACATATTCTTTTAACTTTAGTGATATGAGTAATATATCATTAAAATCACATATCATGCTAGTCACACCGTTTTATTCATTAATAAATGTTAAAGTTTATATATATTATCATTGAATCACACTTTATAATATTTATATGATAACATACTTGTAAAACAACACATGTATTTCCAAAATCACAGAAAAATACAAGAAAAATACGCTAAAATATACTAAAAATATACGTATTTAGGGTTTCATATGTATTTTCACATCCATAAAATCATCAAATATGTCAAATAAATATACCATAACATAAAGAATGATCATACGAACTTGTAGCAGCCAACCACGCGCCTGCATGTGTTGCCTGAGTGCCATGGCCCATGGAGCACATGCGTGAACGTAATGACCCCTCGGATCCAGACCGACTAGTAACGGTCCAATTGGTTCCTGACTTGACCGTCCAGTCCGACCGGTTGATCGGTCCGGTCCATGGTTGACCAGTTTGGGTAGGTCAACGGGTTGGATTGGGTCATCATATCGGGTCGGATTAGGCCCTAGGGGTCACTGACATTAGCCCTCGTGCGTGCAACACATGCATAAGCGGCGCCCCACGCGTGAGAGCGTGTGAGGGCGCGTGACCGTGTGTGGGGCGTGTGCTCAACACCCTAGCGGCGCGTGGGGCCTCCCCCAGTGGTGTGCCACCCACGGTTTTGCTCGTCTCGACGAGTTCAGTCCGAATTTATAATTAAATTTGATTTTTATTGAACAAAAAATCAAGAAAATCACGAAAAATCGGGCGAAAATTTTATGCATTTGAGTTATAAGTTATGGTTGCTCTAATGCCACATGTAAAATGCAAAATGTGCAATCCCATGATCTCCATAACTAGAACAAGAATATAGATAATCGAGTAGAAATATTAACACACTTATTTTGGAATCCTTCGTTCTTGATGCGAAAGTGGAAAAACGATAATCTACACATAAATCATTCTTGTCTATTGCCCTCTGTATTCCTGGCTTAATGAGATGCCCCCCTCACCTTTTAGCACTAGGTAAATGCTCCTTTGTGAGGATACTTGTGAGAATTAGGGTTAGATGAGAGAATTCAGCACTATTTATAGAGTTTCCAACCAAACCCTCTCATTATGGGCCAAGCTCAACTCGGCCAACACTAGCCAGTCCCATATTAAATTAATTAAGAAACATTTTATCTCACCTAAGACCAACCCTATAAAATGGTAAATTACAATATCAATTAGTATAGTCTACATTAGGAAAACTCTTACACATGAAGCACCAATTCAAAAACGAATGTTGCTAAAAATGAATCTTAGGCTGGGCTAGATTGGATTTTGGTCAAATTGGAGTTGAGATGGTTATCAGTTACTAAATGGCATTGAATATGAAAATGGGTCAGATAACTTAATTAGATCAATTTATGTTGAATCATTTTTTATTCGGCCCAAATCTAATAGGATCCATTCTTTTGACGTGTCTAGTATCTACTACAGATCATAATTCTTCCTTGTGGGGGCTGTAGGGAACGGTACCTCAAATGACAGTGACGGGGCTCCACATAGTTTGGAAGTGTAAAGGAAAGACATGATAGATAATTTGTGCTTCTATTCGTGTGAAATTCTTTCAAAAGTGTGAGGTCATTTTTAGCAAAATATGATGCAGAAAAGTGTTCGAATTAAATTTGAAACCCGTAATTAAACATCAATGTCTTATTATTATTATTATTATTATTATTATTATTATTATTATTATTATTATTATTAGTAGTAGTAGTAGTAGTAGTAGTAGTAGTAGTAGTAGTAGTAGTAGTAGTAGTGATCATGCAATTGATTGGTGGATGTTTCAATTTTCTCAAAGGGAATAAAGATTCAATATAAGTGCAAAAGTTACTTCACAGCGATCTAGTCAATAAGAGAGCTAGAGAAAAATATTGTCGCGACCTATCCTCAAGTGAACCATCTAAGGATTTGGCTAATGAATTATTAAGCTTGGGCTTAATTCAGGCTTTCACAAGCTCATATCAATTTATGATTTAGGTTCAAGTTATTAGTATGCAAACGATTTTTATATAGGTGTAGCCACTAATCAATTTTTAGTGGGTCGATTAGATACTAAGCAAAGTATTGGGAGGAATACTTTACTTCTATGAACTAGAGATTAAATGAATTCGGGGATTCAATTATGTTAGAATATTTTAATGTCTTTTCGATACTTTTTTTTTTGTAAATTCTGAAAATGATCGGCAAAAATTAAGAGGGCAGAAACTCCTCGTTGCAGCAGGACTTCGGAAAAGCTAGCGTCAAGAACAGTAAGTAGCCATGTGGTCAAGGGATATGCCGCAACATTGTCAAGGATCCGTGGTGCCGCTCATGTGCGTGGTGTCATCGCTGCTTGAGTAGCAAAGCAATGTTAGAGATATAATTGAAGATTCACATTCTGGCATTGATTCTAATTATGGAGTAATTCCATGATTTTCTTGATCTATAGGAAAGATATAATTCTATGTATATATGCTGTACATTATTTCCTATTTTGCTTTCATCTTTTAGATTACAAATAGGACCAATGTAATTGTACAAAGTAATCAATGAACAGAGAAAACGTTCTCCCATTTCTCCTCTTTTCTGTCATGGTATCAGAGCAGGGATCCCTCCAGTAAGTGGGTGATTCGGGGAAAAGCCTGTGGTCTTTCCGGTTTTATGAGGGTGGAGAGTGATTGCCGGGGCCAAGGGGCTCGGACAACATGCGGCTCTCGTCTAGCTTCTGGGATGGCAATGAGGGCATAGAAAGGAACCAAATTACTTGCTGAATGGGGATAACGTTCCTAGATCAATGGCCGAATCTTAAGAAGAGGTTGGTAATCACGTTTCCACCAAAAGGGACCCTCTGTTGGCTTGTAGAGATTAGGAGGAACTTAGTAGGCGAAAGAAGGTGCTGCCATAGGTGCAATTGGCCAGAAGTGCCACACTTGTCGGGAAGCACAAGTGACTGGAGATTCGTGAACAGCTTTGATCGGGAGAAGCAAGCAATGGAGTAGTGAGACTATTTTGTTGGGCGAGCGTTGCCATCTATGTAAGTCCTAGGGAGTGGCCTTGATGGTTAAGGAAACACAAGGAAGCGATAGAACAGCTTGCAACGAGGGCGTTGCGGAATTGAATGGGGGAGAATGTCACAATCTGTGAATCCTTCTGTACCCGTGGATCCTTAGGAGTGAAGCTTGGGGTTATCGAGTGAAGAGTGAAGAGGTAGAGGGGATGAACACAACTGGTTCGTGGGAGTGGCGTCAAGATGATTGGTGCTAGGAGTTCTAGGATAGAATGATTATATCACTTAAGAGCTCTAAAGACGGGGTTGGCCTCCTGTGCACAAATTGGTCAAGAGCTGATGCCGCTCTCTTGATGACGCCAAGGTAGGCCGAAACCAGTTATTGAACCTAACAAGGGCTGCTATCTCGGTCGATGGACTAGACGCCCGAGCAAAGCTAGGCGTGGTACAATCTCATATAAAAAGGGGTTATTCGCCGTATTGCTCATTGGAATAACTACAGAATGAAGGTTCGCCTAGCGAATTTCGCTCGCCAGGCGCCGTACGGGTTGATCCGAGGCCAAGGAAACTATCAACCCACAAATACAGAAAATTAAGGAAATCTCAATGTAAAAATATAGGGTGAAAGTTCTCTTTTTCATCCAGCCAGGAGAAATCATACCCTATTCTATGATGTTTGGCCTTTAATATATTGTGTCAAGAAGTCATTACACAAACCAAGAGAAATTCAGAGGAAAATCCAAGTCTTGAATTTATTCATTGCACGGTAGACTGATACTACATGTTAAAAGAGCTAATAGTTTATAAACTTTAAAAGGAGGTACTTACATGTGGTTTCAAATATGTCCCTTGCAAGTAAACTAACTTATATAAAGTATCAAAACAAATTTTGCACTCCTCAATGTTCCCTGCATATATGTTGACTATATGATTAGAAACAACAATTAGGAAATAAGAGTAAAAGAACCAAAAGATCATAATCAAGTGAACAAGAGCATATTGATAGCAAAGTTGTGTGCTCTTTGCAGAGCACTTGAGGGCTATTATTTCACACATTCCACCTTAATCTATCTATCATATCCACCTGATTCAATATTTTGTTTCACTCAAACACACTAGTTCCTAGTTCCACCTGATTCAATATTTCGTTTCACTTGAGCATCGACTGTAGAAATCATGGACCGAGGCGAGCATCTCCATGCAAGGGATTAGTGAAACAGAGCGCTCGCATTTCAACAGAATTTACGCAAGCCAACACACATAGCTTGAGCACAACACACCCACCTCACCGCTGGAAGGTCCGATCAACACATTTCCCTATCGAGCTCTAAATTTTCCATCGGAGCCCTAATAAGATAATCGAGCCCTAATTTCATCATAGGGGAGGGGGAGAAGGGGCCGAACTTGGAGGAGCGACGATGGTGAGTGGCGACAACGACCAACAACAGCGACTGACAACAACGACTGATGACCACCTCTGGGTGTGAACGGCGACGGAGAGAAGGGCCTGAGATCTAGTGTGAACGCGGATGGGGAGGAACGACGACGGCCAAGTCTGCTAAAGCCAAAATAACCTAAACGACGTCGTTTAACACCAATGAAAAACAAAGTCGTTTAGGTCAGCTCAGTCAGTGTGGATGGACGACGTCGTTTTTGTCGTCCACATGGACTTTTTTTTTTTTAACGTTTGCCACCTTAGTAAAAGAAGTCGCCAGAAAATGCCACGTATGCAATTTGGCCGGATTTTCTCACTGGTGGCACTCAAGCAATCCATTTTGCTCCGATTTTAGCATTTAAATGTCACCTTCATAAGTTTTGGCACTTAAGTGTCTTTTTGTTCCAAGTTATAGCACTTTAGGGGTCCACACGTCCGACAAGCACAATAGGTAGGTAACACGAGAGAGATCACGCGGAGATTCGTGTCTTCCGAAGATAGATCAATCACGGCCACTCCGCGGACGACTCGCAACACCGCAGACTTGTCGACGTTGTCATTTGCAGAATCCTTCGCAAATTCTGAGGGGGGCGTCGTTAAAAGATGCTTTGATTTCCGCAATCGACTCAACATAAGTACCATTATTTTCGGGACGAGGATAAGGTGATTGGATCAGGAACAGGGACACGTGTACAGCAATGACGATGTCGATGGCCTCACCCTATGTTTTGCAATTACTGTTCCTAAGGTCTCTTACAGATTATATTTGCTAAGTCAATTGTTCAAGTTTCAAAGTATCGACTAACCACCTCGGTATTGTATATTATAATGTTTCGATCGGTTACTTTCGAAATGAAAATAATCTCTGCAAAAATTTCAATTTATTATTTTTGTGCTTACGAACAGCTCCATTCAAATAAATTATCCACAGAGTCCTAGTTCGATTGGATTGAACTTTGAAGTTACTTGAACCGAAACATTTGAGTCGAAACCAAACGACTGAATGACAGCTTGATTTATTTCCATTCCTACGTCATTAGTAAAGAGGAAGAAATTATTTTGGTCTTCATTTCTCCAACTTACCTACCCAAGAAGTCATACTATATATCAATAATGGGATAGCAGGTTCCGGAAGAAAATTAACTTTGGTTTCAAATGTTCTCTAAAAAAGACTTGCACGGACGGTTCCTTAATGAACGAGATGAAACCCGAAATTTGGAAAATGTACACCAAGTATGAAGTTATTTATGCTCGATGGTGTAGGAAAACCGATTTCGTGCTAATTGTGTTTTACGCAATTATGGCAAAAAAGAAAAGTTTTGGCAAAAGAATATACTTTCACGAAAAAGCAGTGTTTGATGAAAGTGCTAACATTGGTCTAATAAAGTAACAACATGATATAACTGTAGCGTAATAAGCCTTCAAATAAGAGAGCTCATGCACAGCGCATAATGAAGCACGATAATGTTGGCGGAAAAATAGAGTGTTTGATGCAAGTTGTTTAATATGGACTCGTGCATTGGAGTATTGATTAGAACAAAATGAGACCATTGCCATTTTGACGCTAGCTGCTACACTAAGACGGGCCAAGGAAATGCTTTATTCTCACCACTTCTAAGTTACCAACATCGACTCAGATAAAAAGTCAAACTCTGCGACACTGCAACTCCCCTGTCAATCTTTTAAGCATCAGCTCAAAAAGGAAGGAACTGCATGTGGCTCCGCTTGTCCACACTCAAACTCCCATCGTCTTATCTTCTCAACAAGAATCCAATGGACTTCAAGGCTACAAAATCTCCCATTCAAACAAAAAGGCCAGCCATCTCTCCTCCTCCATCAAGTAGTCTCGCCCAATCATCATTCTGATATTGAGTATGCAACCAGCCCAGAAAGGCATATTGCTGGTAAATCTGTCCCCACCAGCTTCTGAATGACAAAAGCAAGTGAATGCTAAAGAAATTAAGATGCCAGGAAAGTTTCATGAATTCACACTGAAAGCACTGGCAAATTAAGGCACACATTGTTAGAGAAAACTCCTTGATGTTTTGAAGCTGACAAAACTTATCCAAAGTCTTCCAAACTTTAGTGTCAAAGTCTGAAGACCGCCAAACTTTAGGTTCAAAGTCTACCCACATTGACGAATTTCAAACTGAACACGATGAAGAACAAAGACAAAGATTCAAGATTATCTTCAATTCTACAAAGCCTTGGTTTATTACAGGTTTTATATGGGTTTCTGGTTGGATTCAACACCTACAAAGATTGGTTTCTTCATTGAAATCGATTTAGATACACCAAATCTTTTTGAAGACAAGTAATTTTGGAAAGAATCTACTTATGGAAACTAAGATCTTGATTATATGGGCGAACAGGATTGACGGGCTTTCAGAATAATCTTCAACGGCTCGAAGATCTCCTTGATTAATTCTATCCAACGGCTTAATTGGAGGAATTCCTTTGGAAAGTGCCAATGGTCGTGAAGGTATGAAAGAGTATTTAAGGAGACACCTTTAGTCATTCGATAGTGTGCGTGAAAGAAAATTTTCAAAGTCTGAAGCTTTCTAGTTTCTTGTTATTAGATATTCTAAGCTGAAAATTGTACTAAAAAGAGAGAGAGAGAGATTCATACTATGATTTCGTGAGAGAGTAGTAGACTCTTCACTGTGAAGTCGAGATCACAAGGTTGTAAATTCTCTTTTGATTCGTAGTAGAATCCAGCCTGAAGGCTACCAGTGTGGGAGAGTGGACGTAGGCTTGTTCTAAGCCAAACCACTCCCTAAACTCCTTTATTTTGTTCGTAATTCTATTCAACTGCTAAAGTCTAAACTTGCTCAAAGTCTGTTGTCTTTCAGACTTAGTTTCATAAGCAAAGTAACTTTATTACTTTGCGCAAAAAATTTCTTTACACCTATTCACCATTCTCTAGGTGTTCATACTAGCACTATCAATTGGTATAAGAACTTGTGTGCTTATTTATTGAAGTTTTTTTACTTCTAAGCTAAAAATCTATGGCTAGTATTTTGGTTTTAGGACTAGTTGAAGATCAAAGTAACACCAGACCTCCTTACTTTGATGGAAATGAGTACAATGTGTGGAAAAACAAGATGAAGGCATTTCTCAGATCAAGAGATCCTCTAGAATGGGACGTTGTTGAAAAATGGATCAATCCCAAAGCTACATCAACCTCAAATAGAGGAAAATAAGTTGTAGATGCTGGCGAAAAAATACAAGCAGAAATACCAAGAGACAAGCTCTTGATGCTAAAGCTATCTACTCTTTATACCGTGCCTTATCTTTCACTGAGTAAAACTAAATTTCTTCTTGTGAAACAATAAAAGAAGTTTGGGACAGATTGTATGTTACCTACAAAGGGACTGATCGAGTAAAGGAAACAAAGATCAATATTCTACTCGGACAGTATGAAGCCTTCATAATGAAGTCTGGAGAATCCATTACTGATATGTTCAGTCGCTTCATTGAAATCGTGAATGAACTGGCTTATTAAGGTCAACCTATCTAAAGACTAATGAAAGTCAATACTACTGCGTGGACTTTCTAAAGAATGGAATCATGGGAAGACATCGATTAGAGAAACTTAGAGGATCATGCCTCTTTCAATAGACGAACTAGTAAACACACTTCAATCATATGAAGTGGAGCAAATCAATGAGGAAGAAGATCCTAGAGGTAAGAAGTCAATTGCTTTAAAATCTAACGATGATTTTGATTATAAAGATTCAGAAGATGACATGGACGATGAGGAGCTAGCGCTTATGATTAAGAAGTTCAGAAAGTTGAATAGGGAGGGAAGAAGGTTCAACTAGAAAAAGCAGAGTACGCAGAATCCCTAGAAAAGACCAATAGAGTCAACTGAAACCAGTAAGGATGTGATATGCTTCAAGTGCAAGAAAAAGGGGCATATCAGACTTAACTGTCATTTGTTGAAGAAAAAGAAAGGAAGAATTGAAAAATACAAAAAGGCTTTCAAAGCTGAAACCTGAAGTGACACCGAATGTGAGGAAAGTGAAGAATTGTAGGTTGTGGAACTGTAAAGATTGGAAGCCTAACCATTAATAATGTTTCCTCGGTAGAAGGTTTGAACTACAACCTTCTGAGCATAAGTCGGCTTTGCGATACTGGATTCAGAATAAACTTCCAAGAAGGCATTTGTTCTGGAATAAGTCAAGACTGCTCTCAATCTTTTACTGGTCAAAGACATGGCAACATTTACCTTCTGGATGTACCACCCATGGTGGTGGCGTAGGTGGTTGGGCGCTAGTTCCTCTCACGAAAGGTCTAGCGTTCGATCCATGGCGTCGTCTGCTTTGTAGGAAAGGAACCCACGAGTTACCTGGCAGGCAAAGGTGGTGGTGACTTTACCTGTTGTCCAGGGTTTACCCGCCGGCTGCCGGCTGTACGGGGTTCCCTGGGTAACCAAAAAAAAAAAAATTTACCTTCTGGATGTAAACCCAGAAAGTTCTCAATGTCTTATTTCCATTCAAGATGAAGCAAGTTTGTGGCATTGAAATCTTGGTCATATTAATATGAAACAGATTGCCAAGATTTCTTCTAAGAAGCTTGTTCGAGGACTCCCAAATCTGGTTTACCAAAATAATGAGTTATGTACTCCTTATGTCTTGGGAAAACAAGTTAAAAGTTCCTTTAAACCTGTGAATCAAATTTCTATCAATTGAGCTCTGCAACTTCTTCATATGGACCTGTTTGGAGCAACCATAACTCAAAGTATTGGTGGAAAGAAATATTACCTAGTAATCGTGGATGATTACTCTCACTTTACTTGGGTATACTTTCTAGCAAGTAAGTCTGAAGCCTTATTTTATTTCTCAAAGTTTGCAAAAAAGGTTTAGAATGGAAAGGGTTATACTATTTTGAGCATACGAACTGATCATGGAGGTGAGTTTGAAAATCAAGACTTTGAGAAATTTTGTGATGAATCTGGCTTACAGCATGTCTTTTCTTCTCCATATACTCCAGAACAAAATGGGGTTGCGGAAAGAAAGAACAGATCTTTACAAGAGATGACTAGAACTCTTTTGATTGAAAGTAAAATCTCTTCTCGATTTTGGGCAAAAGCAATATCCACTGCTTGCTACATTATCAATAGAGTATTCTTGAGGTTTATTATAGAGAAAACTCTTTATGAAGTATACAAAGGAAAGAAGCCGAATGTTTCCAAATTTCATGTCTTTGGATGTAAATGTTTTATTCTGAAGAATCCTATGGATCGATTTGGAAAGTTCGAGGAAAAATCAGACGATGGAATCTTCCTAGATTATTCAATTACAAGCAAAGCTTATTCTAACTTGAAAATTGTACTCAAAAGAGAGAGAGAGATTCATATTGTGACTTCGTGAGAGAGTAGCAGACTCTTCACTGTGAAGTCGAGATTACAAAATTGTAAATTCTCTTGTGATTCATAGTGGAATCCAACCTGAAGGCTGCCAGCGTGGGAGAGTAGACGTAAGCTTGTTCTAAGCCGAACCGCTATAAATTATGTGTTATTATTCTCTTCCCCGAACTTCTTTATCTTGTTCATAATTCTATTTAACTGCTAAAGTCTTGTCGCGACCAAATTTTGGATGCACTACCTAAAGTTAGGCTAATGGACAACTAAGTCTAACTTAGCTCAGGCTCTCCCAAACCTATACCAATTCGCGACTTAGGTTCAAATATTTAGCATGCACAAGGGAGTCGCCACTAATCAGTTTACGGTAGGTCTATTACACACCTAAATAAAATAATTGGAGAATTATTTTACTTCTACAAACTAGAGATTGTGAGTTCGGGGACTTGATTACGCTAGATTTCTTTAACGCCATTTTGGTACCTTTCTCTTTTATTTTCAAAAAAATGTTTTGCATGCAGCATGAATTGATTTTAAGTTACCTCCCTAACATGTGAGGTGACCATGCGGGTGTGCAAACCATTAATTTAACACTCAGGAAAACAATGAATAAATTGCAAAACTTACCTCATAGCAACAAAAGCATCTCCAATGTTAAATCAAAATTCACATCAACGGTCCTAAATATGATTTCTAATTAACACGCAATTTCTTTTTTTATTCACTTATTTAATGAGAATATAATCCATATGCAATGCAATGCATGCAACTAATCTAACATGAAATGATATGACATGGCAATATGACCTAAACTATATGACATAAATAAGCATGCAGCCTATCCTGAAGCATGAAATTGATTTATTCTAAAAAAAATTATATTTTCCATGAAATTCAAAATTAAAGAAATGCAACAATTACTTTGAAAATAACATTTGATGCCATATGATATGCTTAATGTCACCGCATCCACTATATAAATAAAAACTCAAGACATTTCAGCTTACAAAGCAATTCATTTGTTCTTAAAATATAACAGTTTCTCGGATAAAACAGAATGCACTCAACTAATTGAAATTATGGAAAAATTAGTAAAAGATATTAATAAATTATGAAAATTTAACATGTTGTAAACGAGACCTATAGAAAAAGGTTTCATGAAGGATTCTAAGTCAAGAAAACTTCGCATGAGTCGCAATGGTCCATACAATTACAGCCATAAAAATTCAAAGATCACTATTGCACAGTTTTAATAACAAATTCGGTATAGGCCCTAAATGAACTCAGAAAACTCTGAAATTTTGATATGTTATAGATAAAACCTAGTGGTAAAATTTTTGTGAAGAACTCGAAGTCGGATTCATGATAAATCAAAAGCTATAACCACTATAATTCTCCCTAACCCTCAGTAACAGTTTCCAGATCTAACACTTTCAAAGAAAAATCGTTTCACCGACCTATACTTGTCCGTTTCTTCCCAAATTTTATTATGTTACTCTTCCAGATGTAATCTACAACTTTCATCAAGAACACAAAGTCAAATTTCAACTGGATAGTTATATAAAATTCACGGAGTCGCCAAAGATCAAGCTGTTTTTCCATGAAACAGTTTACTAGCTTGAAGAACTACTCCTATACTTTCAAAATTCCAACATCCAGCATCAAGATTCAAACATCTCCATAATCTACCACATTCCACTAGACTACCACAGCACAGCAAAATGTAGATTAATGGACTTCACTTGCCTTAAATCCAATGAAATCACAGGAAGCACAACAGCTATTTGAGGTCTTCGAACGCAGCTCGATCGACAGTGAAGCTAGGCAGCGTTGATGGCGGTAGTAGGCGCACGCACGGCGGGGATGATCTCATTCTTCTTCTCGCCAATGCACCCTCAAGAACACTCTCTTTCTCTCAAACTCTCTCTCTTTCTCTTGGTCACTCTCTCTCTCTCTCTCTCGATCACTCCCTCATTCAATCCGCCCCTTCCTTTTCCTTTTTAATTTCTTAATTGCTTGTAATCATAAGGTTTTGCATGGAGATCACCGGTGAAGCAATAGGGGCAGCGACACTTATAGAATCCCTCTCACCACTTGTCAAACTTCATGCATGGAAGTGGCCTTATTTGGGCCGGGCCTTGGTTGACCGAATAGGGGGAAATGGTGGGCTGCTTTGGGCTGTTTCGGGCCTTAAGTATCCAGCCCACACTTGCTCTTATTTTTCCACTTTAATCCCCACTTATAATTACATAATCACAAATATTCACATGGCCATAAAATACTACAACATTAATCAAGGGAAATTCGATTCATAGGGTACACAGTCAAGTATGGAAAATTTCTTATCAATTTATCATTTAGTATAATCCTTGATCACACACGGACATAGGATAGATTTCCAAAACAATAGTCCATTCCATGCTTAGCCCTTGCTTAATTGTAATTAATTGGTCTAATGATTATAATATAGTCTGTTAATGCTTCCATCATCTCGCCATAGGTCGTAGTGTATCCAGGGTTCATTATGAAATTTTAGGATGCCACATCACACCTATTCACCCCCCTCTAGATGTTCATACTAGCACTTTCATATATCTCACTAGTTATTGTATAACCATTTTCAGGTCCCTAGTATGAAGAACCCGAAGCTTGAGGCGAAAAGGTCAGTAGCATAGATGGCTCAGTAGTTCTTCTTGGAGATAGATCTCTTGTAAATAGACCTTAGAGTTGGCCTTTGTGTATAAACTAATTTGTTTATGAAAAGTGTTTTGATGAAAATGGTATCCTGCTTTTCTATCCAATATTTGAGTTGTATGGGGATTTTATTATACGCTTCCGCATGTGAAATTAAAATAAAAGGTGGGCCATGAGTCTTGGGACATCGCTTTCTATCGACCAACGAAGGGGTTGTTGTATGCCTGGGGTTCGGGGCATGACATCCCCACCTGAAGTAGTATCAGAGCAAGGTTAGCGGTTGGACTGATAAGGTGCAATGGGTTTTGGGATAGTTAGTGGGAAAAACCTTTTCTTTATGCAGGCACCTGTGATTGACTGATTGATTGTTTTGTGTGGGTCGCTCAATTTTTCTAATTCTGTGAGGAATTGGAAAGCAGGTTCTGTAGAGATCCTGTAAGATGAGCGATCCGGAGTAAAGGACTCCTAGGAAGAGGGCAGTAGCCCCTGTGACTCGGGGTAGGACGCCGACTAGGGTTGGTACCCGAGGTAGAGCGCAGGCTGAGGCCAGCGCAAGCGGAGTAGCACCCCTCCAGTCAGTACTAGTGTAGCAGCACCTGGTGATCTAGGAACTGTCGGGATCATGCAGGCGCTAGAGGCCCTAGGGAATCTGATGGGGCAACAGGCCCAGAATCAAGCCGCCGCCATTACCGCCACTAATACAACTGCCACTACTACCGCTGCCAATGCTGCTGTTTCTACCACAACCACCGCCGTACTTGTTGCCACCCCTGCCGAGGTTCCACCTGGGAACGTGGTTGCTAAGAGGCCTATGCACAAATGGTGGAACAATTTCTAAAGTTGAAACCGCCGAGGTTCACCGGTGCAGGAGATCTCGAGACTGCAACCCTCTGGATCCAGGACTTGGAGAAGGCATTTGCACTGCTGAGGTGCACAGAGGAAGAGAAGGTCGTCCTTGTAGACTATCAGCTACAAGGAATTACAAGCATATGGTGGAGGACCACTAGAGGAATAGTGTTCCGGAGCAGAACGCCTTCGTTAAAGTGTTCAACGGCAAGTACTTTTCCGATAGTGCTAGACAACTGAAGATGGCAAAATTCCAGCGTCTTCACCAAGGTACGATGACAGTAAATCAGTACAAAGTGAAGTTTGATGAACTATCGTAGTACGCCCCCAGACTAATCGAGGATCCAGTAGACCGAGCAAGAAGGTTTAGAGATGGACTCAAACCAGAACTGAGGAGTCCGCTGGTACCACTCAACTTAAAGAACTACAACGACTTGTATGAATAGGCCCAGCTAATAGAGAGAGACTAGAATGAACAAGCTGTTGCATCTGGGTCGCGGTTGGTTCAAATAGGGATGGAATTAGGTTTGGGAAGAAACCTATGACTGGAGGAAGGTATCCCATTCTACCCAACAAAAAGGATGGGATTGGAAAGTCAGCGCCCAACTCGAACGACATGTGCCATTTTTGTAGGAAAAGACATGGTTCAGTTCCATGTCATCTCAGAACGGGAGCTTGTTTTAAATGTGGCCAGCAAGGCCACCAATTTAAGGATTGTCCACACAGGTAGATGGGACCACAGCTACTACCGCCACCACCAATGGGATAGAACATGGGGAATGTACCGCAATCAAAATGCCACTAGGATGGCAAAGGGGACAGGAATGAACCGAGCCATGCACCGATCAGGGGAAGAATGTTTTTGAGATAATTTTATCAGAGTGGCACATCGGAATTTTGGTTAAGCTTGTAAAATTTCAGTCTGTTGAAATGATGTTGTAGAAAGGAGAATCGCTGGCTAGAGCTGTACTTAACGATTTTGCATATGTATAACTTTGATATTATATATGAAAAGGTTTGGCTCGAGGAGCTTTTGTTGTAATTATTGTTAGGCAGTAATCTAGTTTAACCAGTCAGCATGAGAAAGTTTCAAGTTTGTCGAAAATCGAGGAGGACCCTCGTTTATTTTAATGTCGTCATTGAAGGCAACTGGTTAGTGGATGTGGGTTACCGAGGTTCTTTGGCAACTGTAGTGGGTATGACAGTTAAGGAATCGAAAGTGGAGAGCATCGCCATAGTACGGAAGTTTTCTGATGTGTTTCTTGAGGAATCATCTGGTTTGCTCCTAGAAAGAAAGATCGAGTCATGATAATGTTTATTGATGACATTCGGGTGTACTCTAGAAGTCCAGAGGAGTATGAAAGATGTTTACGGGCGGTGCTTTAGACCTTGCAAGAACATGAGCTGGATTTCCGTGAACTCGACCAAGACTGAAGCTGTGATCAATTGGTTATTATACAATAACCAGTGAGATATAAATCTCAGCGAGTCCTCCCCTAAGCCCCCGATTAGAACACCAACTCAACTCGGGGTATCTCTCCAGAACCACCCCACAAACTTACCTCGACTAACAACCAACAATCAACAGATCACAACAGCCAGGGTCAACCACTAACTACATAGTTGGTTCGCATGCAACCTTACCTGGTATGCCATACCCTGCATGTTACGTCTCAGCACAATACATGCAATGCACATGGCCATTAGATTATGTGGTTCATCAATCACATGCGAGTCGCGTCACAAGCAATCTCACCTGGCCATTGCTATGCCTCTGACTAGATTGTTGAAGAAGACAAGTAAGACGGAGATCTTAGCCAATTGATCACAAGCAATCTCAGCTGGATTTACAGACAAGTTTGTGAGAAGGTTTTCAGCAATAGCCATGTCTCTGACTAGATTGTTGAAGAAGATAGAGAAGTTTGTAGGGACAGATAAGTGCGAGCGTAGTTTCTAATAGCTAAAGCGAAAGCTGACTACCACACCAGTGCTGATGATTCCTTTTGATTCTTGAGGACTTTTGCAACCTTTAGAGTTTCCCGAGTGGAAGTGAGAACACGTCACATTGGACCTTATGATGGGATTACCAAGAAGTCAGTAGACACCGACAAATTCATTTGAGAAAGTAAGAACCGAACCCAACTCACGCATAGAACTTGAAGAACTAGAAGCGGGTTGACCTGAGTATGGGTTATCATCAGTTGAGGATTAAGAAAAATTGAGCAAGAGACAGCATCGCTAGATGGAATTTCTAAAGGATTATGATCATGATATCTTGTATCACTCTAGAAAGGCGAATAAGGTCGCAGACGCTTTGAATCGGAAGTCTTCAGTTGCACAGATGATGGTTAAGGAATGGATTTTACTCAAGAGAGCGTGAGATTCGGTGTTCAAATTTGAGGTAGGCCACCTTCCGGATCTTATGGCCACCCTTAGAATTGAATCGGAAGTCTAGATTAGAATCAAGACGCTTCAGTTGACAGATCTAAAGATTCAAAAGATCTTGCAAAAGGATATCGAAAAGAGAAAGGCTGACTTTCAGATTTCTGAAGACGAATATCACCAAGCTTGTCCCCAAATGTCCGACGCGTCAACAAGTGAAGGAACAACATTATAAACCAGGAGGACTTCTGTAACCTCTCGATATTCCCAAGTGGAAATGGGAACCCATCACCATGGACTTTGTGATGGGCTTACCATCCGCAGACAGATGGCCGATCTGAGAGGACAATTCAGACTCTCTAGGACATGTTAAGTGTGAGTGTGCTAGACTTTAAAGGAAGTTTGGGAGAAACAGCTTCATCTCGTCGAGTTTGCCTACAACAACAGCTACTAGCAGAGTATTCAGATGGCACATTTTGAAGCATTGTATGACAGAATGTGCAAAACGCCAGTGTGTTGAGAGGAAGTCGTAGAACGGAAGATCGCAGGCCCAGAGTTGGTTTAGCAATCAATAGATGCAGTTTCCGTTATCAAAGACAAATTAAAGACCGCTCAAAGCCATCAGAAAAGCTACGTAGATAAGCGTCGAAGGCTGGAATTCCAAACCGATGGTCATGTCTTTCTGAAGATGTCACCAATGAGGGGTACTTCGTGCTTTGGCAGGAAGGAAAAGCTGAGTCCGAGGTACATAGGTCTCTTTGAGATTCTAGAAAGAATCAGGATCATAGCGTATTGTCTTGCATTTCTGCCGAGGTTGGCACAAGTACATCACGTCTTTCACGTGTCGATGTTGAGGACGTATAAGCTTGACTCGACCCACGTGCTAAATTTTGAAGAATTAGACATGAACGACAGAGTGTCGTACTTGGAAAGCCCGGTTCAGATGGTGGATCGGAAAGAACTGATTCTGCGCACCAAGACAATCCCATTGGTCAAAGTGGTATTGCAACACGACGAGACAGAAGGATCAACATAAGGAAGTGGAGACTTGATAAGACGACTGTACCCCCACCTTTTTTATTAAGATTTATAAAGGTTTAAATTTTGAGGACGAAATTTTTATGAGAGGGGAACAATTGTAACATCCTGAATTTCAAGTTCTGTCTTTGATTGGATGAGTTGGTCTTTTCATCAATGCACTTATAGTTATTTTCCCTGAACTGATCACTCATGGGATAACTAATCTATCAAGTAAAGCCGTTAAGAAAGTTTAACACAATAGACTTGAGAATTCGACCAAGAATTGATTGCTCAACCGTGCTAATTAGCAAGGGTCATTACGGAACTGTCAAAATTGATTAGAGACCGGGGATAAGTCGATTCAATAGAGGTATGTGATTAGTGTGTGGGTGATTCCACCTAATTGCAAAATTTCTGTCAATCGGTACTAGATCGATTAGCCATTTTTCTTCCATTTTGACCCAGCCTCCACCCATCCCAATCACTAGCAGGTCCCCCTCGACCCTCAACCGCCGGCCAACCCCTCATCGGAGCTTCGACCAAGCCCGTTTAGCTCTGTTTCTCCTCCAGCAGTCCAATTTTTGGGAGTTTCAGTGGGAGTCCGAGTTTGTGGTTGTTGTTCCAGCCCTGGACCGCCTTGGATCGTCGTGGTAGAGGTTCCCGAGCATGGCCTTTGTCATCGATGTCGCGTCCTTGTCTCTGGCCCATTTAACGGGTGAGTTTAGCTCCTGATCCTTTGATTAGTGCCTAAACTTGCTTAGGGTTGATTTAATTAATGTTGATTCTAGTTTAGAAGATTTAATTAAGTTATGTTAGTCCTAAGATAGGTGGTTAGATGAATGGCTAGGATTAGTTTAGTTTAATCTTGTTTATTGTTGCTTAATTGATGCTTATGTGCTTAATTAGGCTTGTTTAACTTTAATGGATTAATTGCTTGCCTTAATTAGTGTTTTCAATGAATTTTGGATTTAATTTATTAGTTATTTAATTCTGAAAATTTACTGTTCATGCGACACTGTTCACAAAACATTGTTCATACGAACTGTTCACAAAACACTGTTCACCCGTAAATAAAAAGTGGTCTAATTTCATGCGTTTCGATCTTATTAGGTGATTTGAGTGTATAAATGCATGAGCATCCGCATGAATTGAGTGATTTTCACAAAAAAAGGTTGTCTGAGGGACATGGGAGATGAACCGCTTTTATGAAAAAGTGAGTTGTGTTGAGAAAACCGAGTGGTTGTGAGTTGGTAAAGAACTAAGTGCTACACGAGAATGAACTCGTGTGAGCCACCTCTAGTACCTTGTACCGTTGCTTATTGTAGTCAAGGTTTTAAGTGATACATGGTGACTTGAGTCACATGGGAGCCACCTCTAGAAGCCTTACAGTATTGTCATGCATAGTAAATGGGCTAAGTGCTACACGATAGCGAGATTTCATGTTAGTGACCTCTAGAACCATGTACTGGTGCTTTTTATAATCAAGAAATAAGTGCTACACGACAGTGTCAACTCATGGAGCCACCTCTAGTACCTTGAATTATTGCTTAATATAATCGAGAACTAAGTGCTACACGATAGTGTGAATTCGTGGGAGCCACCTCTAGTACCTCGAACTATGACTGATTGAGGTCAGGGACTAAGTGCCACATGATATTGGAACTTCATGGGGAGAGGGCACCTCTAGAACCTTGAGCTTGGTTTTGAGTATTGAGTTAGATTATTGAGTGAGATAGTTGCGCTTTATTATGGGGTAAAATTTGTGTGCCATGGTATGGGACGTGCCATACCAATTTTACCTTACGATCGGGATGCGTGGGATAGATTGATATGTGATAGGTGGTGCACCAAAGTGCTAGAACACATGAGGATCATTGCATTGTTGATTCCGGTCATGCATGAGTTGAGCACATTGTTTATAGCATACACGCATGAATCGATAATGTGTAGAGTATAGCAATGGCCGGGTGAGATCGCTTATGACGAGATTCGCATGTGATTGATGAACCACATCATCTAATGGCCATGTGCATTGCATGTATTGTGTTGAGACGTAACGTGCAGGGTATGGCATACTAGATAAGGTTGCATGCGAACCAACTATGTAGTTAGTGGTTGACCCTGGCTGTTGTAATTTGTTGATTGTTGGTTGTTAGTCGTGGTAAGTTTGTGGGGTGGTTCTAGAGAGATACCCCGAGTTGAGTCGGTGTTCTAATCGGGGGCTTAAAGGAGGACTCGCTGAGATTTATATCTCACTGGTTATTGTATAACCATTTTCAAGTCCCTAATATGAAAAACCCGGAACTTGAGGAGGAAAGGTCAAGAGCATGGATGGCTCAGTAGTTCTTCTTGGAGAAAAATCTCTTGTAAATAGACCTTAGAGTTGGCCTCTGTGTATAAACTAATTTGTTTATGAAAAGTGTTTTGATGAAAATGGTATCCTGCTTTTCCATCCCATATTTGTGTTGTTTAAAGATTTTATTATACGCTTCTGCATGTGACATTAAAATGAAGGGTAGGCGATGAGTCTTGGGACATCACTTTCTATCGACCAAGGAAGGGGTTGTTGCATGCTCGGAGTTCAGGGCGTGACAGTGTTTATTTCCCAATGATATGTACGTTGCTTATTCAGTTGAAAATGTCGTTTCCAAAAGGCTTCTGCCTAATGAAAAGTCTTATGCATTGTGGGATAAATGTCTTGGTCACATCTCTAGAAAAAGAGTAGAAAGGCTTATAAAGGTTGACATCTTGCTTACTCTTAAATGTGATCTAGAGACTTGCATAGAATGTTGTAGAGGTAAGATGACTAAGATAAGGAAGAAAATCGCAGTACAAAATTCTAACTTGTTGAAGGTTATTCACACTAATATTAGTGGACCATACATAGCTACTTTATGCATAAATTTTTTATTTCATCACATTTATTGACAACTATTCCCGATATGGATACTTATACTTTATTAAAGAAAAGTTTGAGTCTCTTAACAAATTCAAGATTTTTTGAACTGAAGTAAAGAAATAGTTGGGAAAAGTTATAAAGATCGTCAAATCTGATTGTAATGGTAAGTATTTTGGTAGGCATGGAGATGCTGGACAACTTAAAGGGCCGTTTACTAAATACTTAAAGGATTCTAAAATAATAACTCAATTTACTATGCTTGGAAGTCATAAACAAAATGATGTGGCTAAAAGGCGCAATCGCACTCTTATGGACATGATGAAAAGTATGATTAGCATAACCAATTTACTTGATTTTCTATGGGGTGAAGTTTTGAAAATAGCGCTTTATATTATAAATCGTGTTCCTACTAAAGTAGTTCCATTGACTTTTTTTAAGTTATGGATTATACGTAAACCTAACTTGAATCATCTTAAAGTTTAGGGATGTCCTACAGAAGTGAAGTTATATAATCCAATATTGAGTAAGTTGGATTCTAAAACTATTCGGTGTTACTTCATATCTTACCCAGATCATTCAAAGGGTATCGGCTTTATAACCTTAATAGAGGTACAATAATTATGGAATCTCAAATGGAAAAATTTTTAGAATTTGATGTAGTCAAAAAGAGTAGTTACTCACAAACTATTGAAGATGACAATATGGTGGGGAATATTGGATCCCCGTCTCATCCTGTGCAAACGATTATGGAGTCTCCTACGCCACAAACTGAACATATTGTGGCTGAGGATCCTATTGTTGAGGCAATTCCTAATGAAATTCTTCAAGCCTTTCAAATTCAGAATGAAGTTGTAGTAGTTCCACTCAGAAGATCGACTAGGGAAAGATGTTCAGTTATACCACCAGACTATATAGTCTATCTAGGAGAGCATGATTATAATATTGGCTGTGTTGTTGATCCCGTGACTTATACGGATGCTATTTCATGTCATCAATCAGATTTATGGCTAGATGCGATGAAAGATGAAATGCAATCAATGAAACACAATAGTATTTGGGAGCTTGTTGAATTGCCTGAAAGTTATAAACCAATCGGATGTAAATGGGTATACAAGACTAAAAGAGATTCCAAAGAAAAGATTAAAAAGTTTAAAGTCAGACTAGTAGATAAAGGTTTTACTTAAAGAGAATGAATAGATTATGAAGCAGCTTTTTATCAAGTTTCTTCTAAAGAGTCTTTTAAAGTGATTTTGGCATTAGTAGCTCATTTTGATATGGAGTTATACCAAATGGATATTAAGATTGATTTTCTAAATGGAGATCTTAATAAGGAGGTTTATATGGTACAACCCAAAGGTTTTGCGGCAAATGACTCAGGTAAACTTGTATGTAGATTGAAAAAGTCTATTTATGGCCTTAAGCGGCTTCTAGACATTGGTATTTAAAGTTTCATAGTGTTATCACTTCATTCAGATTTATTGAGAACAAAGTAGATCGGTGTATATACTGTAAGGTCAGTAGAAGGAAATATATTTTTCTCATACTTTATATAAATAATATCTTATCAAAAAAATTTGAAATGAAAGACCTTGATGAGGCGTCTTTTGTTCTTGGCATTGATGTCCATAGAGATCGTTATCGCCATTCATTGGGTTTGTATCAGAGGGCATAAATTAATTACATTTTAGAAAGATTCAATATGCAGCATTGCAATCTAAGAAATGCTATTGTTATTAAGGGTGATAAATTGAGCCATTCACAATGCCGTAATTCAGATTTTGAGAAAGCTCAAATAAATGATGTACCTTATATTAGTGTGCTTGGAAGTATCATGTATGCTCAAGTTTGCATTAGACTAGATATTGCCTTTGCGACAAGACTTTTAAGCAGATATCAGTCAAATCCAAAACGCAATCACTAGGTTACTGCCAATAGGGTTTTAAGGTAATTAAAGAGGACAATAAATTATATGTTGATTTATAGACATGTTCCGGACTTGCAACTAGTAGGATATTCAAATGCAGATTTTGCTAGCTGTCAAGATGATAAGAAGTCAATGACATGATACATATTTATGTTGGTAGGAGGTGCAATATCATGGAAGAGCGAGAAACGGAAATTTGTATATTCTTCTACCATGCAAGTGGAGTTTGCAGCATGTTTTTCAACTGCTACTTAGGCTATTTGACTTCATAATCTAATTAGGGAGTTAATAGTTTTTGATTTTATGGATAGGCCTATATAGTTATATTGTGACAATAACTCTACAATGTTATTTATTAATAACAATAGAAGTCTTAAGGGATCGAAGCACATGGAGGTCAAGTTTTTGACCATTAAGGAATCAGTGCAGAATGGTGACGTTGCAGTAGATCATATTCCTAAAGATGATATGGTTGCAAATCCATTAACTAAAGGTCTACGCCCTTGTGTGTTTGAGCGACATGTAATGAGCATGGGCTTAGGAGCATTTTGGGATGCTGTTATATAGTGGGAGCTGTTTTTGCTTTTCCTCTAATAAAGTTTACATTTGTGTTTGTTACATTTAGTAACATTTCGATATATATATCAACTTTTACATTCAATAAAATATTCTTTGAATGAATTGTTATTATGTTAATTATATATTGATTAAAGTCTCAAGGTATTACATAAACATTGAGTGAAGGCTAGGGGCATCCGGTTATTAGCCTTGTATATATGTCTTGTTATACATAGAGAAAGGTTAACAATAAAAATAAGGCATATGTGGGTTTATTGGAACTATAAAAAAATTATCTAGTGGCACAAGTTTTTTGTGACACTTAAAATAAAAGAATGGTGACTGACAAATGTGATCTCTCTATGAGAGATGTTATTCATTGATCATACTACCATTTCATACCAATAAAGTTGAAAACACTCATGACCATGAAAAGCTTTGTGTGTATATATACAGTTACCGGTATGATTCAGTGTTTGAGACTTTATGCGATAGAATTGACTATTAAAAATTATCTCTAGATTAAAGTGTGCACATACAGTACAATTTTAATTAATATAGTCTAAGTGGGATAATGTAAGAGTTTTCTTAATATATACTACATTAATTGATATTGTAATTTATCATTAAGGTGAGATAGAATGTTTCTTAATTAGTCTAATATGGGGCTGGCTAGTATGAGCCAAGTTGAGCCTAGCTTGTAATGAGAGAGCTTGGTTAGAAACCTTTATTTAGTGCTCAAGTCTCTTATCTAACCCTAATTTTCACAAATATTCTCACAAATGAGCGTTTACCTAGTGCTAAAGAGTGAGGGGGCCGTTTCATTAAGTCATTGATACATATGGTAATATAGGAGAAGGACTTATGTGTGGATCATCATTTTTCCACTTCCACATCTAGAATGATGGATTTCAAAATAGGTGCGTTAATTTTTCTACTCGATTATCTGTGTTTTTGTTTTAGTTATGAAGATCATGAGATTACACATTTTGCATCTTACATCATGCACTGATTTTTCGAGTTTGGGGGAGGTAGGAGGTCAGGTTTATGAAAGGGGCATGAAGGTGACAGTGAAGAGTTGAGTTTCCTCATAAGTGAAATTTGTCATAGTAGAGTGAAGTCATGAGACCTATGATGGTGCAAGCAGAGTGTGAGTCATGAAATCGAAGAGGAAGAGAGGAGAGACCGGCGAACAAGGATCAAAGTAGGCTAAGTCCAACCTATTTATTAAATGAGTTGAAAGTGGGTTTATGATAGACCCGTTAAAACTCATATTTTTGGGCTTTTAACTTTAAAACCAACCTATATTTTAAGTTTGAGGCTTATTTAAATAAATGTGGGTTAGATTATGGATTTGTGCCCATTTTGACAGCCTTAGTAGATGTAACCAGTCATGTTGTGAGAAAGTGCTTTTATGTACGAATGCACCACGTGATAATGTGATGTGATGTAACATATCAATAATCTTTATCCATGTGCTAAGAGTTCACCCACTTGGTGAATTGTATGTATGCAATTTACACCATGTAACATTCTCATGCGATGTATCCATCACATAAAATATTATGTTCATGTTAAAAAAGTGTTGGATCTAAATTGATATAAAGCAAATTTGGCAAATATCAACTGGGAAAACAAGCGAAAGTTTGTTAACTGGTTGCAACTCCATAAAAAAGCGATCGATCAATTCCTAAATAAGGTTTTTCGAAAATGGATTGAGTGTGGATGTACGTGTGAAGGGCAGGTCAGCTCTTCAAATCAAAATATGATGGAGAAAATGCTACGTTGATCTAAATGATAAGGAAATTAAAGTGCTTGAAAATTGAAGTGCAAAGATTGAAATAACAGAAAATATCGTAACTAGAACAATGAACATTGAAATTAAAGTTCAAATATTGGAAATGAAATTACCTTGAAATAACTTGAAAGTCACAAATCCATTGAAGCTCAAACGTGAACATCGAAACGAGAACCACATTGTTATATTACAGTGCACATGATCGACAAACTCGACCCTGAATTAATACTGAAATTGAAAAACGTTGCTTCGGCAGGAAAATGCTACATAGGAAAATCGGTAAAGTATTGGCATAACTCGAGAGACTCCCTCCCTCCATGTTTTTCATATTTATGCTCTTTAGGTTTCCTCCGAAGGTCATTCCCGTCAAAACGAATGTTTACTGCGTCCCAAAAAACATCGCAGCATCTTGAATATCACCGTTTTTTTCTTTTTCTTCTTTTGGTAAAAGAATATCACCGTTTGTTTGTCGCTAAGGGACTCTGGAAATATTGACAGACAATCTTCGTGTCCCCTTCGATCAAGAACACGGTCTCTCATGATAGCCTTTGGCCGCGCAAACTCCTCCAAAATTTCTGAGCGACTATGGTTTGGCTTTTGGCTATGCTCAAAGCAACGGATATGTGCATAGAAGCTCCACCCGGTCAAGTAAAACCTTGCTAGCAGTGGATTCATTTAATTGCGGATGATTCGTCTAGAAGATCTCTAGCACTTGCATTTAACTGTGTCGATTAATGCACTTACTGTAGCAATCTATAACTGTGACATCGGGGTCATTATTCAGCAGACCCGTATGCTCTTGAGTACCTAGTTCCTCATTGCCGCGCCACCGCCGCACCGCCACCTCACCCAGCCACATAGCTGCTTCCCGCCATCGCCACCTAGCCCGCCATGCCACCTCGTTGCACTACCATCGTCCTACCTTGCAGCCGCCGTGTCACCACCATTGCTCCATCTCACCGTTCGCTGCCACTTAACCCACCACCTCGCCGCCGCCCCCACATGCCACCTTGCCATTTTGCGCCACCTTTCTCCCACTTGGCTCACCTTTTTGTAGCAAAGTCTCAATTCGAGTGGTGGAGGGGAAACAAGATTATAAACTCCAGCAAATTCCATTCTTTTCCCGCCTTTTCTGCGACTCCACTACCCCCACCGTTCCTTCTTCGTTCCTCCTCTCCTTCAAACTGCACGACCCCCTCTGTAGTCTCTCTTTTCTTCTCTGTTTCACGCTAAAACCACAGCTCTTCATGCCGCAACTTTCCCGTCCATCTAATCTCGCCAGCAGCACCTCTTTCGCTCAGCCGACACCGCACTGCCCCGTTGTCTTGCATCGTCAAAGGACCACCCAAAAATTGGGATTCCAGCGATTTTGTCAAGCAACACGAAACGCAGTTGAGGACCTAAGGCAAGTAGATATCCTCTATTCTATCCTATATGGACCAATTGTTGTTCGGAGAGGATAATTTCTTCGGATTTCCATGGATTCCGTAATTTTCGTATTTTTCGTATTAGTTGCCAATTTCAGAAGGTTTATGTAGCTAAAACTTTTGAGTCTGACTTATTGGGTCCGCGAATATGCTGTTGAAGCTCTCGTTGTTGAATTTTGTATACTCGGTGCTGAAGTGTTGAAGTTTGAGCAGAAGTCGTGGATATCGCCTAGGTCCGGTTCAGCCTCAGAGCGACCCTCGGGTTTTTCTAATTTTGTAATGGTTTGTGTGGTGTGAATTCCTTGGAGTGTCACCCACAAAAGTCATTCCTTATTTGTTGTTCTACTACGAACTTTAATTTTGGATTTTTTGGACTTGGTATGAAAAAAATATATTTGGAAAAATGACCAGGTTCCCAAATTTGTTTTTTGTACACAAAATCGACCTTTATCCGATTTCTATTTTCCCCAGAATTTTTGGTCAAGAACTTAAAGGAGTGTTCCTCGTGAAAGTTTTAGAATACATCATAAGCTACCACATATAAAATTTTCATGATTTTTGAACTCATTTATGTCTGCAAAATAATTATCTATCTGTTCCATCACGTTTTGGGAATTAACTATTGTTTTGTCTGGTCTACTAAAAATTGTTTAGAGCTGTACAAGCTAAATTGGACTTTGAGTTCTACATGGAAAATGTTCCTCTAGATCTTGTCTATCTTATATTAAAATTTCATAATTTTTTAAACTCATTTAACTAGAAAATATATGTAATTTCCAAAAGCGTACGAAACGCCATTACAGTGCCAATTTTGTGAACCTTGGGATGAAATTCCTTTTGCAGCTTATCTGGAATTGCCTACTAATGAGTTTTATACCAGTCCTGTGATCTATAAGTGGATGAAGATTTGTTTGTTCCAAACTTGAGTTTTTCTAGTAGTAACAAGGTAAATGATATTCTTAAATTAAATTATTAAATTGCTGCATTATGGTATGAGTGTACGGTGAATGCCGTCAATCCTCGTGACGACAATGCCCCGAGTTGTGGTAGAGATGCTTGACGGGTGTAACATGGTTCCCTTAAATGCTTGGGGTTGTAACACAGTTCCCCAGATGTTCTCATCATGCCAATATGGGTGCGAGATGCCTGAAGAGGTGCAATACAGTTCTCTTTGGATGCTTGGTGATGTAACACGGATCCCCTAGATGCCCTAGGAGTAGAGATGCCTAGAGGGATAACTGAATTCTTATATATGCTTGAGGGTGTAACACAGTTCTCCATATGTCCTCATGATGTCATGTGGGTGCGAGATGCCAGAGGGGATAATAGGGCTCTCTCGGAAGATGGTGCCAGCTAAGTTTTTAAATCAAATATGATTTTGGCACTTTCAAATTCCATTTGAGTTAGTAGTCTCCTATTTGAGAAAAGCTACTTTTCTCATTGACCTGCTATATTGATTTTGAGGAAGGTTCTCTGGCATGTTGATTTTAAAATGATTCCCTATGCTTTACATTAGGAGCTGTGCTTTACATTTGGAGCTTTTCTTGCCTATGCAGAGATTGGTTTTTGTGGTATAGATTGATGAACTTTCTGCTTGATAGTTTTATCCTCTTTTAGATTGGTAGCATTTTTGGGAAGACCAGGTTGCGATTTTTGGACATACTGTGGGTGGGAGATAGTTGACATTGTCTTGCTTCGGATGATGTAGCTAGGGGAGATTTTAGGTGTGATACGAAGTAGTGATATCTTTTGCTCGTCCTCTAGTATATCCCGAAACGGTCACCTAAAATATATATAAATAAGAAATGAAATGTGATTGCCCAGAACATTTCCACGTGTGTTCCTCTAAATTTTATGGAGGTACGGATACCTGGAGTGCCAAAACTTGGCACGGTGGGACACTTAAATGCCAAAATTTTGAAAATGTACACTTAAGTGTCAAAATCGGAATAAAATGATACACTTCAGTGCCACTCTGGCCAAATTGCTGGCGTGATAATTTTCCGGCGAGATGAGTGCAAAACGGCGTCGTTTTGCACGCTAACGTAGTGAGAAAATGCAAAAACGTCGTTTTGTAACTAAGGTGTAAATAATTAATATAAAATTTAATTAAATTAAATTTAAACTTAAATTTATTAAAAATATTCTAAAAATAAAAAACTTAAAAATAATAATAAAAGGGGGCGAAAGAGGTGGCCGAGGGCGAGCCCTCGCCGCCACCGTCGGGAAGGGTCGTAACAGAGGGGGAGGGTCGACCGAGGTGGCCGGCCCCTAGCCGACTAGCGGCGAGGGCCGCGAGACCTCACCGGATTTGGGCGAGGGTTGCAACCTCGCCTAGATCTAGGGTGAGGGTTGCGTTGCCGGCCCTTCCCGGCGTCGGCGGGGCGGCGGCGGCGGCAAGGGCTCAGCCCTCGGCCGCCTCCTCGCCCCCTTTTTTAAATTTTAAGTTTTTTATTTTTTAGAATTTAAAATAAATGTAAGTTTAAATTTAAATTAATTAATTTTTATATAAATTATTTACACATTTTTATTTTTTAGAATATTTTAGCTGGTAGTTTAATTTTTTATTTTGCAGACGACGTTGTTTCGGGAGTTTGAGCCGAGTCGGCTCTCCGGCGAGCCATGTAGGCAAGCAAAAATAATAAAATATTGCCACGTAGGATTTCCGGAAATGTTCGCCAGAGATGGCACTTAAGTGTCCCATTGTGCCAAGTTTTGGCACTTAGGCTGTACTTCGTCGAATTTTATTTGTCTGAGGTTGTTCTTTATCTATACACACTTTCAGATGCATAAAAAGTGGGAGAACATATTAACCACGTTAGCATGATGTGCTAGGGGCATTACAATAACTTTTATCAGTAACGTCACTTTTATCATGGACTATTCCATTACAATAGTACATGAAGATGAACCACTCCTCTGTGCTATAGATAGCTTAAACGGATGGAAACCCTACAAACCGAGGGTCTACATGGTAATATTCCAATTTTTCTGTTCTTTTGTTCTCTTTTTTCTCGAAATAAAAAAGAATAGAAATCCGCTTATTGACGTCAATTAATTTTTTATTCCCGTAAAATTAGTAGCCATGGAATAAATTTAGAATAGAAATAAGAAGTAAAAAAAACAGTTTTTTGTTCCGGGGAACAATTTTTGGAATAAGTCATTTTTTTTCTTTTCTTTTATTCTTCTTCCTCTTCTAATGGGCGGTCACCTCTCATTATTCACCGCCCATCGCCCGCCAACTGCTCACCAGTCTCCAACCGTCGATCGCCAACCGTCGGCCTATCAGCTAGAGGAGGAGCAAGAAAAAGAAGAAAGGAACAAAAGAAAAATCTAAAAAAATTATTAAAAAATTAAAAGAAATTTTTGTCACAAAAAATTTATGAGTCATATTAAATGCATTTTTATTATTTTTCTAATTTGAGAATTGAAATTTTGTGTAGTTATCAAATATATTTTTTTACTCAAAATTTTTTTAGTAAATAAAAATAAAAAAATATTTCTAAAAGAAATTGTTTTCCAAATCATAAATGTTATGAAATGCATCTCGAGTCTCTGGAATGAAATCAAGATTTCATTTACCTACTGATACTACACGTTCAGAGTTCTAAAAATACGATAGACCATGCGAAGCTGGTTCGATGATAAAGGGTTGAAGAGCATCGTTAAACGAAGCAATTGGCGAAATTCATGGAGTTTACCTTGAAACCGAAGTCCCGTCCCTTGGTGTCGACCTCTCCCATATAAATAGAAGGTTGTATGATCATGCAAGAAGATGAGGAAGATCAAGAAACCATCAATCAGAAGTTCAGGACCTGTAAATTACGAGCACTAAACAGCAAGATGAAGGAATGCTCAACCGTGCCAGAACCCTTAACCACATTTCATTCGGTCTTTTCTTTGGGTCTTTTGCGATACCTCTCAACTCTAGTCACCACTTTTGTGTCAAGATCCCTCCATTGGAAAAGAAAATTGTTTTAGAAAAATTATTTTCTAACTTTTTGATATTCGATAGACAAAAAACTCATCGACTTAAAGAAAACATTTTACAGGATTTGAAAACGATAAGTTTAGATTAGGGAAAAAAAACAATTTCGTCTTTTGGCAACTCATTTTTCCTAAATCAAGATAATAATTAGATAAATGAAAATTAACCGTTTTCCTTGAAAAACTTTATTATGGAATTTTCAGTGGTCGTAGATATGGTTGTACCGTGCTTGAAAGAAAAAAATATGGTTGTTCCGTTTGTGTCAATTGTTTTTTCTTTTTCTTTTTTCCTTTAGCGGGGAGATTTATTCCACAAGCAAATTTATGCATTATTATTAATATTATGGGTTAATACTTTGAAAAACTCCAAACCGGTACATACGTGACAAATTTACCCTAAACTATTTTTTTGATCATGAAAACCCCAAAGCTGGTATACTTGCGACAAATTTACCCCTCGACCATAAAAAACCCTAAACTTGTACATTTATGACAAATTTACCCCAAACTAATTTATTCGATTGCAAAAAACCTAAAACTGGTAAATTTGTGACAAATATATCCTTCGCTAAATTGTATTAATACCACAAAAAAAATCACAAAAATTATAAACTCGATAAACGGAGTGTAAAATCCTAAATTGGTATACCAGTCAATCGTTAACTTAATAATTTGTTAGCAAAATTTAACAAAAACTAACAGAGGATAAATTCGTCACAAGTGTACCGGTTTTAGGGTAAATTTGTCAAAGATATACCAGTTTTGGATTTTGGTGGTAAAAAAAAAAATTGTTTAGGGTAAATTTGTCACAAGTATACCAGTTTTGGATTTTTCAAGTATTAACTCTAATATTATTTTTGAAATTACTTTACCTAATAAAAAGATTTCGGTCCTTCATAACGACCTCGCAATCGGCTAATTCGCATCGCGCCGTCCAACCTCCCCGGGAAACCATCGCCCTACGATGCTCGCCTCCGGAACCGCCGCCACCGTTGCTACTGCCGGCGACGACAGAGTCCGTTCTCTCTCTCTCTCCAACCTCCCCCGAAACCATCGCCCTACGATGCTCGCCTCCGGAACCACCGCTCTCTCTCTCTCTCTCTCTCTCTCTCTCTCTCTCTATATATATATATATGTGTGTGTGTGTGTGTGTGTGTGTGTGTGTGTGTGTGTGTGTGTGTGCCGAGCTCAGCCTATCGGAGTTCAGGGGCTCCGATAACCTTAAAAACCTGGTCAAAACGGGGACTTGTCGAGATCGCACTGTGGAAGAAGAATGGCACAGTGCCAATGTGTAGTGGAGATGCTGCGGAGCAAGAATGCATCGGGCTGTGACGACGTTCGTGTCGTGGTATTTTCGAACTGATGAGCAAGAGAGCGAGTATTGAGATCGGGAAGAATGGATTTTGATGCGTGGGATGCTTTCGTTCAGAGGCGGCGCGGCAAGAATTGGTAGTTCGGTTTCGATGTGCGAGCGAGCGAACGAAGAGTAGGTTGCGAAAGCATTTCGCCGAGAGTGTGGGGGTGTTTTCTCGGACGGCTTTCGCGTCGTGAATGATGCTGAATTTTCGTCGAGAGCTGTGTAGGGGTAGAGTTGGTTCGTTTGCTGTTGCTGCTATCTTCATCGAATTGGACAATCAGTTTTTTTGGTCTTTCCTTCATGATATGTTGATTTTCTTCTGTGCTATTTCACAGCATGTCATCTGTTAATTGCTTTGCCGAGGCAGCTAGGCATTTGGCTTTAGCTTCAATATCTGTGGCTTTCGTGATTATATTCATCTCGGACGTTCAGAATTACTTAGGGGGTGCATGACAAACCAGAATTTCTATTCCATAAACAATTTTTCTATTCCAAACCTGTTTCTGGAATAGAAATCTGTTTAATAAACTTATTCCGTTTTTTTATTTCTAGAATAGATTTCTATTCCAGAAATAGATTTGGAATAGAAATCAGAAGTATAAATTTTCTATTTCTCTATTTATGAAACAGAAATGAGAAATAAAAATTTTCTTATTATTCATCAACCAATCCTTCATTCGTTGCCGTTGACCACCATCCATCAGTCTCCCGCCACTCTTTGGCCCTCGCCGCCGCCGCCGTCACCATCGCCACCATCCGCCGATCCGCCGTCGTCCGAAAGGAAGAAATTTTATGTCGTTATCAAACGAATTTCTATTTTTAGAGTAGAAATTTTGTGTCGTTATCAAACGATAATTTTTGTTTAAAAAATCTTCTAGAAATAGAAATAGAAAAATATATTTCTGTTCCAGAAACTATTTTAGAACATAAGGGTTTTCATGCACCCCTTAGTTTGCAATGGTTCTACTTGTTTATTAACCTAGTTTGAATAGTATGGCTGATGTCCTCTGTTTTGATGAGGTGTAATTCTGAAAGCAATGTCGTTTATCTAAGAATTTGATATAGTTTTTTCAGTCTATGGACATGCTCGAAGTTCTCTATCTTGCTTTCTCTTGCCCTTTGTTTTTTCAGTAATTCCCATGACTTGATGTTGGCATTTCCGTTGGTTTCTAGATTGGACTGCTTCTTGTTTTAGGTAGATTAATTGGATGGACAATTTTACGGTTGTTGACATTGTTTGCCCGTCGCTTGCAAATTTGACAGAACAATTTGACGTGGGGTGTCAGATGTCTCATGATCCTTTTCTCTTTTTCTTTGGTGGAAAACACCTATATGGTAAAAGCCAAGTTTGTCTTTGCCATTCTAGTGATTCAAGTAGCATGTACACTCCGAGAGATTTTTCTTTATGTAACATGTGAAGAGATATTACTCTTATTAATAAATAAAAGAACATTTGTTCTATACTTTATCTTCAATGTGAAATTTCCAAACTGGGAAGGGTTTAATATCTGACGAGCGTCCATCGTGGTATTGACTGAGTCTTCTCACTTATGGCAGGTGAATGATCCTCCAGTCAGAAACTCACGAGAAGCTTTCATGATGGAGATGCGCGCAGCAAGAATGGTAAGATTTGGACTTTAATCTGAAGTGAGGTTTGGCCATTTAATTATTGTAACCTACAAAGGATGGTTAATTCTGCTCATTAATTAAAAAAGCAGTGCATGTTTGGCATATATGTTTACCATATGTCAGTTTGGTAATCCCCTGATGAATCCATGAGAGACTCAAAATTGCAGGGCTATGAGACTTCTAGAAAATGGATGAAGAATTTCTTTTTCATGATAATGGGAATTTCATAATCTCAGAGATCGTGTTTGCCACACATGTATTAGCATTTAGCAATAGCAATAACCATAATGCGAAATGACCCTCACAATCTGGATTCTCTGTATAGTTTAAATGAATTTGAGAGAACACAAAGGTTTACTTCAAAATTAGCTACTCGAATCTGCAAAATGCAGGTGGCTAAGCATTATTAACTTTCCAAGGATTATGATGAAGTGGCGAGAGCATCTTTCTATAGTTTAAATGAACTTGAGAGAAAATGAGTGGCATTCGATATTAGTTACTTGAATAGGTGATGTGTGTGGTTAAGGACTAAAAACTTTTCTAGGAATATTATTAAGCGGTGGGAGCATCTACTTGTAATGCTTCAGAAAGATTAACCCTGGATTCATCTGCTTCTTTACTTTCCGAAGCTTATCAAAGAAGCAGCTTCTCTGTGCTCATGTATTTGTCTCCTCTGCCATTTGATGCATGTACCCGAAAAAGGTTCAAGCGGCGGAGTCACTGCTGAAATTGGTATCGGAGCTGAAACAGACTGCCATATTTCGGGATTCGCATCTCTGAACGACTATGTTGAACAGAGAATCGTTGAGTTCAACCAGCAAGCTGAAAAATCGGATCGTACCTTGTCTAGAATTGCGGAGGAGGCAGCTGCCAGTCTCAAAGAACTCAAATCTCATTACTACTCTGTTGAAAATCGGCGTCGCAGCGGAAGTGGATCGTATAATTTTGTAATTATGTCAGAAGCTATAGAAATCGATCTAAATAAAACAAGGAACAATAAAAGGAAAGGACACCGGAAATTTACGTGGTTCGGTCCGAATGTCGGAACCTACATCCACGAAGAGAGCCAGCAAATCAATCCACTATAAATCGAAGAATTACAGGATTACAATCACATATGCACTCAAGTGTTTCCTAGCCCTACTTTATACCTGATACCCATGGTGTTTAACAACTCAACTCACTCACTTGGACTCGACTTCCGCACAAACCCTCTCTGAGCTCAAGCTCTCACTCTCTCTGGAGCTTGTTTCTCTCGCTCTCTGCCGAGCTCTTTTCTTTTCGCTCTTGCATCGTCCTCCAAAGCTCTCGCTCCTTTTATCGGTGGCATGAAGAAAACAAATCAATATTGTACTCCAGAGTTGTCAGAATGGCGCCGATCTGCAAAGCATGCGCCTCCAAGCAATTAATGAGATGTGTGTGTGTGTCACCATGCGAAGGACAATAGCTTCTGCCATCTCTCTTTCTTTATTCTGCCATCCCTCTTTCTTTATCAATAAAAAAACAAGAGAAGCCCACCAAAGAGAAACCGTGAGAGAGGGAATTCGGCGCCTACAAGTGCTGACCAACTTTATTCTTCTACAAGCATGCATGCACATGGCCATGTGCATGCATTTAATGACGTAGAAGAATTGCACGATCACCCTTCAGATTTCATGCTGACAAATGAGAAGAATCCCATGGATTGAAGAATTTATTTCCAACGCGAAGCGCAGATCATGGGCGGGATCTCTTCGGCTCCTATCCTGTGCCATTTTTCATCAAATGCTCGGCGCACGTTCTTTCTTGTTTCAGCATGTAAATATTTTGTACGGATCGGGTATCGTACACGGACACAAACTCGAGAAATAATTTAACAATTCTCCACCTTGGCTCGATGTTTAAGGCCAAGTGTTAGTGATTATTTTCCATGCTCGGCTCTCCCAACGCCCCGATGGGCGCTCATACTCTACAGACGCCAATCGAGCTCATACAGAGCTCGAGCTTTGCTGAAGGAACAGGCTTCGTCATCATATCTGCTGGGTTCTCCGCTGTTGCTATTTTCTTCACAACAATTTTACCCTTTGCTATGACATCTCGGATGAAATGATATCTGATGTCGATATATTTTGTTCGCTCGTGATATATTGGATTGTAAGCTAAATATATCGCACCTTGTTTGTCACAGTGTATGGTGACACTTTTCTGCTCCAGTCCAAGGTCCGAGAGCAAACCCCTTAGCCATATCGACTCCTTTGCAACAAAGGTTAGTGCCATGTACTCCGCCTCAGTCGAAGACAATGCAACATCATCTTGTAAAGAAACTTTCCAACTTATTGCACCACTTGCTAACGTAAACACATACCCTGCTAGCGATCTGCGATTATCCAAGTTACCGGCGTGATCCGAATCCACGTACCCTGTGGTCTCATTGCCATTGACGTTCCTCCGATACATAATGCCGACGTCTGCTGTCCCCTTTAAATATCTGAGGATCCATTTCACGGCTTCCCAATGAGTCTTACCTGGATGCTTCATGTAACGGCTGACAACACTTACAGCTTGTGAAATGTCAGGTCTAGTACATACCATGGCATACATAATACTACCAACTGCACTAGAATAAGGAACACGGGACATATGTTCCTCCTCCTCCTCAGTTTGCAGTGATAACTTGTCAGAAAGTTTGAAATGTGCAGCTAAAGGAGTACTTACAGATTTTGCTGACTGCATATTAAAACGTGCCACGATCTTCTCAATATATTTCTTTTGAAACAAACACAGCGTTCCTACAGCCTTGTCACGCAAAATTTCCATACCCAATATTTTTTAGCTGCACCTAATTCTTTCATTTAAACTCAGCACTCAACTGCCGCTTCAACACATCAATATCAGACATATGTTTAGCTGCTATTAACATATCGTCAACATATAATAGCAAATAAATCAAAGACCCATCCTCCAATCTCCTAAAATAAACACAACTATCAAATTGACTTTTCGAATAATCTTGACTAGTCATGAAAGCATCAAAACGCTTATACCATTGTCTAGGAGATTGTTTCAATCCATACAAGGATTTCTTTAATAAGCAAACATGGTCTTCCTTACCTGGAATAGCAAATCCCTCAGGCTGCTTCATGTAAATTTGTTCCTCCAATTCACCATGAAGAAATGCCATTTTCACATCTAGTTGCTCCAGCTCAAGATCCTATGCAACAACTAAGGCAAGTAATACACGAATAGAGGTATGCCTTACCACAGGAGAGAACACTTCATTGTAGTCGATGCCCTCTCGTTGAGTATACCCCCTCGCAACAAGTCTCGCCTTGAACCTAGTTGCCTCTACACTGGGAATGCCTTCTTTCAGTTTGTAGACCCATTTGCATCCAACAATTTTCTGACTTTGGGTACTTTGACCAACTCCCATGTCTGATTTCGATAGAGTGATTCTATTTCTTCACTCATAGCCTCTAGCCACTGTGATGACTCAACACTAGCCATCGCCTCAGAATAGGATGAAGGCTCATCCATTTCCACCTCATCACCTACAGTTAATGCATAAGCAATATCAGAATAACCATAACGTACCGGTGGTTTAATTTGCCTTATGTGGCATCCCAAAATTCATGACAACCTCCAGATACATTAAGGTCTATGAATAGGTGATGGGAGTGTTATTGATTTATGTTATGGCCTTTAGACCAAAGAATTTTAATAGATTAATGCCGAGTATTTTAATGGAGAATTATTTGGGTAGAAATACATCTTATGTTAATGGATGATCAAGGTTGGTGCTATAAGACAATTTGATAAGGAAGATTTTGTTCTTGACTATGCATCTTATAAGATTTAATTCTTATTGATTTAAATTACAAAGTTTTGTGGCCTTATTAATTTTAATTAGGTGTATTTATTAAATGGGGATTAAATGGAATAAGAATAGGAGAGGGTGGGCTGATTTCCTAAGGCCCAAAGCCCGTCCAAAACCAGCCCACGCAGCCCCCCCCAATTCGGCGACCAAGGCTGGCCCAAGCCCAGCAAATGAAAGCCCAAGATCGGCCCAAGAAGAAGGCCCATCAGCCTTGCATGTAATCAGACAAGTGGAGGCACGCCCATTGCATGGACGTGCAAAGTGTCTTCATCCTTGGGGCCACTTGTCACTTGCATGCAAAACCTAATAATTACAAGCAAATAAGAGAATAAAAGGAAAAGGGGGAGGGGGAATTCGACCAGAAGAGAGAGAAGAGGGAGAGAGTACCGTCCAAAAGAGAGAAAGAGAGAGTTGTCGAGAGAGTGAGGAATCGAGAGAGAGGAGGAAGAAGCAGTCCGTCCGTCCGCTCATCCGTTGCCCGTCGTTGTGCATCCGCCGTCCATCGTGCTTGCTGTAGCTCGGTACAAAGGCAAGTTGGGATCGATTTCCACTCTTGCATGTGTGTCTTGCATGTGTGATTTGTTGGTGGTAGATTTCGGATGTTAGGGTAGGCAAAACCGAAGCTAGAATGTGACTTGTTTTTGAAAATGCTTGCTGATTTCGTGTGAACCGCCTGACCCAGAATCTTGTAGAGGCTTGCATGCGTGTTTTGAGTTGGATTTTGACTTTGAATCCTCATTAAAGTTGTATCCAACATCTTAAACTACAACATACTAAAATTTGGGACAGAATGGTAGAGATTTAAGGGGTCAAACCCTCATCCTACGAAGACACTAGATCTGGAACGATTTTGCTGATCTTTTGGTAGATCTGTGGTTGCATGTAGATTTTTATCAAGAATATCTCTTCGACTTCTTCATGAAACTTGTATAGAACATCTTAAAGACTAACATACTCAAATTTGAAGTAAAATGAGCAATGTAGCCTAGTGAATCGACTTACTCTTGAAGACGGTAAATCTGGAGACGCGGTACTGGACACCCGAGATTTCATGGACCCATATGGTGACTGTTCTTTGGAAATTTGACTTAGATCCCTTAATGAAAGTTGTAGGAGATCTCCTGAAGTAAAACATATCCAAATTTCAGAGTAAATGAAGAAGAATAAGGGGGTGAGAACTCGATATTTCGGAGATACCCACACTGGACGTTTCGGTGCTAGAATCAGAAGCTTCGGATGACTATAGAAAATTATCTAGAACGAATATGGCCTAGATGTCTTCATGAAAAATCTACTTTAGTGTATTAACTATATCTTGGTAAAATTTCATAATTTTCTGAGGTCATTCGGGTATTTTAATCGAATTATTTCAAAGACTGCGCAATCTGTTTCTATCCGAAATTGCATGCTGTACTTGTGTGAGCTATATCTTTTTGTGTGAAACTCTTTTGGCATGTGTTCTTCATGAAATTTTTATCTTATTGTCTTATCTGGTACATGCTCTGATTTTGTGATTTTTGAGGATCATATTGATATTTAATTTAAATGATTTCCAAAATTGTGGAAGCTGGAATTTAGTAAATTTCAAAAAGGCATGATATATGGACTATTATAAGTTGTATGGATTCCATGGATTGTATTGTCTTTAGTGATTGTATCTTGCTGCATGTATGATGATGATTGGAGATGCATATAAGAATTAAAAAGGATGAAAGTGATCTTGTTTGCCATTACATCATATGCCATGCTAATTTTGAGACATAAATTAGTGAACATGAACAATGATAAATGAGGAAATTGTTGGAGGCGGTTGATAATGCTCCGGGAGTGTCAGGATGCCCGGTGGCCTAGTGGCGTAATTCCGGAGGGTCCTCGGGAGTTTCGAGATGCCCGGTGGTATACGGTACGTAATTCTAGAGGAGGGGGAGAATCCTGGTGGTATGTCGGTACGTAATTCCGGAAGCCCCGGAGGTTTGTGCCCGGGGGGATGCCTCGTGATGCTAGTTGGGATGCGAGATGCCCGGCCAGGGAGTGTAAATGCCGGATGCCCGGTTGTATCTTGGATACATGCCCAGAGGTTCCTCTTGATGCCAGTTGGGATACGAGATGCCCGGAATGTGGGGGTGCCGGATGCCCGGTTGTATCTTGGATACATGCCCGGAGGTTACTCGCGATGACTGGTTGGATGCGAGCGATGACTTATGGGATGCAAACATTGGTCCCTGGAAAGAAAAACTGATGAGATCCTTGTGAATGATAAGAATTGAAAATGAATCATGTGCATGGGTGTATGCATATGGCATGATGCATGATCGGCTTATGAAAATAAATTGACGCTATTTGGTATTGAAAATGCAATCATGAAGGCATGAATGGATCTCATGGTGATGTATGCTTGATAGCATGGATGATATGAATCATGGTTGTATGCACACCTATGGCATGGTGATAGATGCATGGTAATGATGATGGTACATGTGATATGATGATGATATGTGCATGGATGCATGGTAATGATGATGGTACATGTGATATGATGATTGATGAATGCATGGATGCATGGTAATGATGATGGTACATGTGATATGATGATGATATGTGCATGGATGCATGGTAATCATGATGGTACATGTGATAGGATGATGATATGTGCATGGATGCATGGTAATGATGATGATACATGTTATATGATTGATGAATGCATGGATGCATGGTAATGATGATGGTACATGTGATATGATGATGATGAGTGCATGGATGCATGGTAATGATGGTGGTACATGTGACATGATGATGGTAAGTGTATGACATGATGGTGATGACTATATGATGATGTATGTACATGAGGTATGATGACATGTGCATGATATCAAGGTAAATTGTGCATGGATACTTCAATGACATGTAATGCTATGATTGTGATGATTGTGTGGCATGATGCATTGAGTGGTTTATTGGTCCATTACCTGCTGAGTGGTTGTACTCACCCCTTCGGGGACCAACATTTCAGATTAGTAGATGGTTTGAGCGGTTGGATATGACCGCGAGGAGAAGGATAGCAAAGGAGGGAACTTTTGGACGCCGACACTAGTTGATGGACCTTAAGCATACGATTGTGGGAGGAGATGTCGGTCATCTTTTGAAGTATAGCCGAGTATAGAAGACTACGGCATTTTGATGTACCGATGTATGATGTCCATATGGTTTAAGTAAATAAAAATGTGCGGCTTTTACATATAAATGTTTAGTTGGTGTGCATCGTTTTCTGTATATAGGGAATGGAGTTAACGAATGTGCTTCTGCTATATGAATTGCGCAAGGGACCGATAAAAATATATATATATATATATATATATATGTAAACCGCCAGGTTGTATGGACCCGCTGCAATTGAAATGGTATCAGAGTGACATGTTATAAGGAAAAGATAAAGGTAAGCGAACTGTGGCGACCCTAACGGATCGGGGGCATCAAGGGGTGCCACACCTTCTTTGTCTGCCCGTGGCTATGTTGTGTTGTGACTCTGCTGGTTGTTGAATATCACCATCTTCAGAAATTGTGGCCTCATCAACAATCTCTTCCTCTGTTACCTCTGAGGTCTTTGGAGACTCCGCTTGAATCTCCACCTCACTTCTGACACCATGATCCGTTTGCTCTGCTGGTTGAGTCTCAAGATTCCTCTTTTGAAGCATTGCAGTCTCGTCGAAGAGCACGTCTTTGCTGATTAGAAAACCGGGTGATCTGGGATCAGTACACCACAGCCGGTAGCCTTTCACCCCTTATGCATAACCCAGAAATATGCACTTCTTCACCCTCGGCTCAAGCTTACCATCTCTCGCATGAGCATACGCAGGACATCCAAATATCCGTAATCCAGAGTAATCAACAGGTTTCCCCGACCATACTTCCTCAGAAGTCTTCTACTCGATAGCAGAAGATGGAGATCAATTAACCAGGTAACAGGCCATATTAATTACTTCGGCCGAAAATTCCTTACCTAGTCCTGCATGTGAAAGCATGCACCGAGCTCGCTCGAGTAGAGTTCTGTTCTTCCGTTCTGCTACGCCATTCTGCTGTGGTGTCCCGGGAACTGTGCGGTGTCTCACAATCCCTTCCTTTTGGCAGAACTCGGTAAAGTCCTTACCACAGAACTCCATGCCATTATCAGTTCTTAGGCACTTGATTTGTTTACTTGACTGCTTCTCAATCAATACCTTAAAATTCTTGAATCGATCAAATACCTCGGATTTGTGCTTCAGAAAGTACACCCATACCTTCCTTGAGTAATCGTCGATGAATGTCAGCATATATCTGGCACCTCCTTTCGATGGAACTGGAGACGGTCCCCAAACATCTGAATGAATGTATTCGACTGGTTGCTTGATCAAATGTAGAGCTGTACCGAATTTAACACAACACTGCTTCCCGAAGATGCAGTGCTCACACAGGTCCAGCTTTCCTATCTTCTGACCTTTCAACAACCCCTTCTCACTCAGCATTGTCATACCCGCCTCACTCATGTGTCCCAATCGCATATGCCATACCTGAGTCAAATTTGAGTCTGACTCACCTGATGAAACTGCAGCAACTCCGATCACGGTTTCTCCCAGTAAATGATAGAGAGAATTCGCCTTCTTCCCTTTCATCACTGTCAGGGCACCTCGAGAGATATTCAGCACTCCACCTTCAGCTGTGTATTTGCACCCGAGGTCATCGAGTGTTCCCAAAGAAATAAGGCTCTTCTTGAGCTTAGGTACGTGCCTTACGTCTGTCAACGTCCGTTATACGCCATCGTGCATTCGAATCCGAACTGTTCCTATCCCTACAACCTCGCAGGCTGCATTATTCCCCAAAAGAACTCTACCACCATCTGCAGTCTGGTAGGTAGTGAACCAGTTCTTGTGAGGAGTCATGTGATAGGAACATCCAGAATCTAGCACCCATTCGTCTCTTAACGAACTTGTAGATACACATAGGACAGCTTCGGCATCACTGGTACTCTCCTCGGTAACATTCGCCACACTGCTTGTGGCATTTTGCCAACCGCCTTTATTTCTTAGCTTTGGACAATCTCTCCTTATGTGCCCTTCCTCATGACATTCGAAGCACTTCACGCAACCTTTTGATTTTCTATGTCACGACTTTGACCTGCTTTTGCTTTGGCTTCTGTTGCTAGGCCTCCGATGTTGGTCTCTACCTCGAATCACCAGTCCACGCACTACATCTTGCGCTAGACTGTCATCACGCAACTTTCTATGCCACTCCTTTGAAAACAGGGCAGATTTTACCTCTTCTGAGGTAATCGTAGTACGCCCCTGTAACAAGGAGTCGGTAAAGTGCTCCCATGACTCCGGTAAAGACGCCAACAACATCATGCCTTGTTCTTCATCATCTAAAATCTTGCCAACATTCTTCAAGTCCATCATGAGTTTATTAAACTCATCTAGGTGGGATCTAATGGACGTACCTTCAGTGTATCGGAACTGGAACATTCTCTTTAGCATATATAAGCGATTGTTCAAACCCTTCTTTACATAGAGGGCCTGAAGTTTAGCCCATAATGCTACGGCATCCTCCTCCTCGGCCACCTCTATTAGCACTTCATCCGATAAGTTCAACAAGATGATGCTCTTGGCCTTCTCCATTAGCTCGTCCTTTTCGGCATCTCGCATTGTTTCGGGCAACCGAGCCTTGCCCTCCAATGCCTTGGCTAATCCTTGAGTTGTTAATAGCACCTTCATCTTGACACTCCACAACCCGAAGTTGTTCCTCCCGTTAAATTTCTCAATTTCTACTTTTGCTCCAAACATAATTGCAAAATCTTAGCTCTGATACCAATTGTTGTAAATCGGCGTCGCAGCGGAAGCGGATCGTATAATTTTGCAATTATGTCAGGAGCTATAGAAATCGATCGAAATAAAACGAGGAACAATAAAAGGAAAGGACACCGGAAATTTACGTGGTTCGGTCCGAATGTCGGAACCTATGTCCACGGGGAGAGCCAGCAAATCAATCCACTATAAATCAAAGAATTACAGGATTACAATCACATATGCACTCAAGTGTTTCCCAACCCTACTTTATACCCGATACCCACGGTGTTTAACAACTCAACTCACTCACTCGACTCGACTTCCGCACAAACCCTCTCTGAGCTCAAGCTCTCACTCTCTCTGGAGCTTGTTTCTCTCGCTCTCTGCCGAGCTCTTTTCTTTTCGCTCTTGCATCGTCCTCTGAAGCTCTCGCTCCTTTTATCGGTGGCATGAAGAAAACAAATCAATATTGTACTCCAGAGTTGTCAGAATGGCGCCGATCTGCAAAGCATGCGCCTCCAAGCAATTAATGAGATGTGTGCGCGTGTGACCATGCGAAGGAGAATAGCTTCTGCCATCTCTCTTTCTTTATTCTGCCCGATCTGCAAAGCATGCGCCTCCAAGCAATTAATGAGATGTGTGCGCGTGTGACCATGCGAAGGAGAATAGCTTCTGCCATCTCTCTTTCTTTATTCTGCCATCCCTCTTTCTTTATCAATAAAAAAACAAGAGAAGCCCACAAAAGAGAAACCGTGAGAGAGGGAATTCGGCGCCTACAAGTGCTGACCAACTTTATTCTTCTACAAGCATGCATGCACATGGCCATGTGCATGCATTTAATGACGTAGAAGAATTGCGCGATCACCCCTTCAGATTTCATGCTGACAAATGAGAAGAATCCCATGGATTGAAGAATTTATTTCCAACGCGAAGCGCAGATCATGGGCGGGATCTCTTCGGCTCCTATCCTGCGCCATTTTTCATCAAATGCTCGGCGCACGTTCTTTCTTGTTTCAGCATGTAAATATTTTGTATGGATCGGGTATCGTACGCGGACACAAACTCGAGACATAATTTAACATACTCTTCGTCGCAGAGGATGACTCATCTCACAGAATCTTAGTGGAAGATGGCTGTGATTTTGTGTATTGATTTTGGGGGATTATCGTGACTTGTTACTTATCTTGAAGCTAACAAAAGCTATTTACGCTAATGGAGATTCTAGGGTATTCTTTAATTTCAGCAGGGTGATTGGGAGGCTTGCACTTGATGGAATGAATTTGATATTCTAAATAGGGAGTATTGAGGATATATTTGACTTTGGAATTCATCCAAAATACTTGTCGATGACTACTGAGTGCAAATCTCTCTTAGCAAAGAAATTAGTTACTTGGACTCCCAAGTCCTTACGTTTCTCTCCTTTACTTCTATTTCTACGAATTTGCAGCCGAAGTTTGAATTAGATGGAAAGCTTTTACATGATTGATCCCATGTGATCCCCGGGACCAAGCGTAGATGACCTGCATTGGATCGAACAAGAGCCCAGGGCTTACTCTCTTCTCAAAAGCTGGTCCATGAAACCACTTGCTCTCTACAATAGCAAGGAGGCCTTTAGCTTTTAATCATAAGCTCCGTTTTTTTTTTTTTTTTTCGTCGAAATTATATGCTCGTGCAGGATTTTGGCTTTTCGAAAAATATTTTTAAAGAAGTCATTTTCTAGGAAAATAATAATATTTTCTGAAGCTTGGCTTAAGTTTGAAAATGGATTGTTGATTATTTTTCTGTCGCTTAGAAATGAAAACTTAACTTTTTCTCCTGAAGAAACATGCACTATTCACATTACATGTGTATATGGATAAAAATTTCATTGTTTTGGCTGTCTATAAATAGAATTTGTAAAAAAAAAAAATTAAATAGTATCATTCATTAACTAGACTTTTAAAATAATTGAATATGTTGACTTTGAGTTAACAAAGCTACCTGGGCTCGGCCGTTGAGGTCTCGAAGACTTGGACATGACTGTCGATATCTTGATCATGAGGCGTTAAGGTCTTGGGTCAAGTCTCGAGGGACTAAGGCCCAGTCACTACGATCTTGAACCCGAGTGTTGAGGACCCAGCCTTGCTCGAAGGCTGGGCCTTGACCTTAGGGGACTCAAGCTTGCTACCGAGGTTCCAATTTTCTTGGGCCTAGCCGTTCGAAACTTGAGCATGGGCATCGGAGATTGGGGCCCAATCTCGATAGATTGATCTCAAGCATTGCTGACTTAATTGCAGGAGCTAAGTATTCAGGCACAGTAGCTGGTGACTGGGGCATGGACACTGGAGTTTTAAGTCCGGCCTTAAACAACTTGGGACCAACCTCTTTATATCCTGGTTTGGCTTATCTGGCCTTGATGGACATTAGTCATAAGTTATTGTTGCTTTGTTGAATATATTTAACGTATTTGGTGTAAAATCAAACAGAGCTTTTATTACTTGTTATATAATTTGCCACATTGTGTTAGTAAATGAAAATTTGATTGAATAAAATTATGAATGCTTGCAGTGCCTTGATCTTCATATGTTACTGTTTTGGTTCATCCGTGTCTCTGTTTTAGTTGCGCACTGGTGCGGAATAATCTTACATTTTTATTAGTACCATGATGAGACGGTAATGACGACGTCATTCAAAATGACTGTAATTTCGATGTAAATTAATATTCTACCACAGGCGTGAAAATCAATAATTGATGACACTAGTTGCCTGTTCTTAGCATTTAGTTTAATTTTATATGAAAAAGAAAAGCGCGCGCAGCTTTTTTTAACAACAGAAGAACCAATTTGCTATCCAATCCGAAAAAGAAAAAGAAAGATCTGCTTGAAGTCCAGCTTAAAATGAAACCTCGTCTCAAAACCCAAAAAGGCCCAAACCCGCGTGTCGTTTTTGGAGCGAAACGGCGCGTCCTCGTCCTCCATTGCCCTAGCCTACACCACTTCCAGAACGACACCCCCAAAAGCTCAAATGGCAAAACAAAACTCTCCTTCGCAAATACCATCCTTAGTTATGGTATATGTTAGTTTCCCAAATACCAATATCTGTGTGTGGAATGATTGAAAAGAATATTGCTAAGTACCGTTGGTCCTCCGCAGAAGGCAAAACTGGAGTCCACTGGAGAAGCTGGACAAGTTATAAGGAGGAAAAAATATGTCATCTTGCTTCAATCAATCCCTTTTAGACTGTTAATGAGAAAGTACTTTTATGTATGAATACACGACATGATAGTGTGATGTGATATAGCGTATGAGTAACCTTTACTCATGTGCCAAGAGTTCACCCACTTGGTGATTTGTATGTATGCATCTCGCTCTGGGAAAACATACGAAGTTTGTTCCCCGGTTCCAACTCCAGAACAAAGTGATCAAACTACAACAAGAAAAGGTTCTTCGAAAATGGATTGGGTGTGAATGTATGTGTAAAGGGCGTGCTAGCTCTTCAAATCAAAATATAATGCAGAAAATGCTACGTGGATAAGGAAATCAAAGTGCTTGAAAATTGAAGTCGTAAATATTGAAATTCAAGGAATCGTAACTAGAGCAATGAAAATTGAAATTAAAGTATAAACATTGAAAGGGAAATTACCTTCAAATAACTTGAATGTCACAAAAGCGTTGATTCTCAAACGAGAACATCAAAATGAGCACTACTATATTGTTATATTACAATGCACATGATTGACAATCTCAACCCTAAAGTAACACTGAAATTGAAATACATTTGCTTCAGTAGGAAAATGCTACATAGCAAAGTTGGCAGAGTTTTGGCATAACTCAAGCGTCTCTTCTCCTCCATGTTTTTCATATATATGCTCCTTAGGTTTTCTTTGACGATAACTGAAATTCTCGTGCATTTCCACGGTTTTCTCCCTTCCACCATTTTGGTAACTCAATTCCCATGGCCATCGTGTATTTTGTGACAATCGTCTCTTCTAGAGGAGCCCATTTGACTTCATTACCGTGCCCGCTCTTAGTTCAAACAGATCGAAGGTCATCTCTCTCTCCTTGAGCAAGATAGCTATTAATACACTTCACGTCAAAGCGAAGCGAAGCAAGCTTTATAGACCGGATGATCTCTGGTTCGAAGTCGAACTCGTCGAGTTCAACTCGACGTGACTCAACTTTTTATGCAGTCACTCTACTTCCTGAAATAAACTCAGACCTGTTTGCATGATGTGCATCTGACTGGACTCGTCTGTTTGGACAATGAATACGCAACATGTCTTAATTTTGGACTTTGTCTCTCGGGCTGAAGATTTGCTATTATGAGTTGGAAGCATAATCATGTCTAGTACTACCATGTCTGGCCCAAACAAATGTTTCGTAGGCGCAAACCTAGTGACATATGAACGGAAGACTCCCTTACGCTTCTAATTGATCAGTTAGCTCAATCTAATTACAGCATGAAGGATAAGAAACTAACAGCTATTGGATGTGTTGGTCCTGTTGAAGGGGTGAAGTACTTGAAGTAAGGGCATCTGGAGATATTGATGGTTGGACCGGCTATCGAACCGGGAAAGGAGGAGGGAGACCTCTGAAAAGAAGAGTCCAAGAAAGAAGGCAAGAAAGAGGATATATGACAAAAAGAAGATGGAATATCAGACTGCAGAGCTAGTTAAGGTCTACAATGCGTGTTATCCAAGAAACTACATTTGGCCAAGTGATAAGGAATAGAACCCAGATGCATGGCGTTCTCTGTTGATCGTCTGCTCGAAGTTCTTGTTGAATCAAACTCAAGCAAGCTTGCCAATTCTCAGATTGTGAGCACAACTTGATGGTTTCAGGAACTAATCGAGTTTCTGTTATAAAAGTTGATTACTAGTTAAAAATAGACATTGACATCATCAAAATTGCATAATAAACAAATGTTACTCAAGCTTTTTTGAGCTGAGCTCATTCATTTCATGTCGATTGTAATCAAATCGAGTCGAGTTTCGATCATCAAATATGTCAGTCCAGTCAAGCTCAAGCTCGAACAATGTGACTTGACTTGGTTATACCCTAGAAAAGTTATGATTGTGAGCAGGAGGGAAATGCTCATAAAAGTAGTTATGCAAGCCTACCAAGTTATGCTATTTATGTTTCAAGATACCAATATCTGTCTGTGGAATGATGTAAAAAGAATTCCGAATCACCTGTGATCCTTCGCAGAAAACATAACTGGAGTCCATTAGAAGGTTCAGATGCTCTGAGCATTTTCCTAGACACACTGCTCACCGGATTTTGGCAATTCCTTAAGTTTGAATGCAATTGAAGACATCCAAATTTGGCCCTTGAATCGAATAGGATAATTGAGTGTAAAAAGTGGGGAAAATGATATAAATGATAAATGAACTTTGATCTAATGTGCAATATCATCCATGAACTTTTAATTTATTCAATAAAGTTTTTTTTTTACTTTAACTCATTATGCAATGTCATCCAAGAACTTTAATTTGTTCAATTTAGTCCCTAATTTTTTTGTAAATGTTCAATATATTTCCTAAACTATATGAATAAATCCAAATTTGTCTTTCTATCAATTCAACTTCATAGAATTTACGAATCTAGCTTGCAATTTGGTATGTTTGAACTATAAAAAACGTTACACATGAATTATTTATATAAGATAATCAACTCAATTTCGAATATAGTAATCCTTTTAATTTTTTATATGTTTAATTTGTTTGATTTGATGATGTAGATTATTATATCCTCATTTGAGCTAAAATCTTATATGTATAATGTTGATAACTGAATTTTGCCAACGAATTCATCGTACGTCTTTCAAAGAAAATCATTTAGAAATTAAGTTTGCCTGAAGCGGCGGAAGTTGAATCATGTGAAAAAAAGAAGAAAAAAAAGTCAGTTTACATGACCATGCATTCCTTACTCTCGCCGTCTCCCTTATGCAAGTATATACAATAAGCATGACAGTTCATTAATAACTAGGGTTCCTTTTGTGTGGGTCATCTATACATCTCGTGAAGTTTAGTGATCAAATTATTCAATTCGACCCTTAATCGAAAACGTAGTGTTACATCATTCTGCGTCCTTTTTTTCTTTTTTCCCCATTGTGTTTCTTTTGCATTTTTAAGCCTGGGACATTGAAGTACTGCGGCCTCGGGCCCAACAGCTGAAGTTTTGGCCAATAACAATCTCGGAGAGCCTTGAACGCCCCAATCCACATTTGGACTCAATCTTCTCCCAGGCAACTTTGACTCATCTTTTCCTAACCTTCTGAAGGTGCAAACGGACTCGGAAAATTGCATAATAGGTGTCGCAACGAGCATCTTCTAGCGAATTTTCCAATGATATATGGCTTATGCTCTAAGTCCAAGCCCATGGGCGAACACCGGTGATGTATGGGATTTGAAAGGGACTTCTTGATATTTTTTTGGTCTCAAAGGTTTACACAAGTTACATCATCATGTTGACTAACTCCCATAAAAATTGTAGCCTAATAAGACGAACGACGAGCGGTACTCACTTTTTATGCGCAACAGACCCAAATTGCGCATTCCCACTTTCAGTCCTCTAACTTGCATTTTCTTCACATCATTACACCCTTAGAACCGCTCGCTATGTAGTCCAGGTTGGACAAAAAAAGAATAAGTAATGAACTGGAATTGGAGTCCAAAGACCAGTTGCTTCTACTGGAGGCTGCTTTGCCCTACTTTGCCGCAATTGCAGTTGCAATCAAGCTGAAATGTGGGAAGGAGGCGGTGACTGAGTGCTGCAGCTTGGGTTGGTGACCATCCAAGGTTGATTGAAATGACAAGTTCAATAGAAAACTCAATGGACAAAGAGGAAAACCTGCTGGACAAAAAAGAGCAGTAATTGGACTGAATTTAGAGGGTCGTGGGCGTGAGTATTGGGTTTTTGGAGGCCATTCTTTCAAAAAAAAACCTTGGGAGCTTGAAGGTGATAGTTAGAGAGCAGAGTGTGGGAAAACTGTGGCCTAGTGTAGAGAGTGAAGCAAGGACAAACCATACCAAAATAGCAACTTTAACCCAAAATATTCGAGACCAGCCCATTGAGAGAAAACAAAATTTTTATAACCTTCCAGCTGAAACTAGCCAAAACATTACTGCAGAGTGAAAGTTGTTGGGGCTAACAATACAACCTAATGGGTGAATATATTGTTGAAGAACTATGAAAAAGATTTGCGGAATATAACAAATTTAAGGGGAAAGGCCACAAGAAAAACTTTAAACTTTACCCGGACTGACACATTTACCCTAAATTACCAAAAATCCTAGACTTTACTCATTGTGACACATTTATCCCTAGACCTTTTTTCTGTGACACCAAAAACCCCAAATTTTTATCTCTACGGCATATTTATCTCACACTTTTTTTTTTGTGACACAAAAAACCCCCCAACTTTTTCTCTATAACACCAACCTTTTAGAGTAAATATGTCACACAAATATAAATTTAGGATTTTTTTGGTGTCACTGAAATTTGTTTTGGAATTTTTGGTATCACAAAAAATAATGTTTAGATAAATGTGTCACACTTTACAAATTTAGGGCTTTTTGTGTCACAAAAAAAGTTTGGGGTAAATGTGTCACAGTGGGTAAAATTTAGAGTTTTTGGTGGCTTTTATCCCAAATTTAAATATAAACATCAGCATAAATATATTGTAGAAATTGGGTGCTTGTGCTGCTTTTTAACATATTATGATGATTACAAACATGTAACGTCAAAAGTGAAGAGATAGAAGAAATTGCATGCAAATATATAGTGGTTCGGCTTTATCCTCAATCCTACATCCACTCTTAACACTGGCAGTTACAACATAGTTGGAATCCATTAGTAAACTTCAAGATGATTCACAATCAGCAAGTATTGCTTTTCAAATAAAGCGCACTATCAAGGCTTAGGTACTACTGTCACTCTTGTACACTTGCTCGTCACTAATTACAAATATTAGCATGACACAAACATTGACATTAGGAATACGCAACAAATTAATATAAATAAAGCAAAGAAGAAGACTCAAAACACATGACCTATTCTGTACGTTCCCACCCAACCTAATTACTTCTCTTGGACAATATATAGTCATCCATCCTCATACGATCGTTGCACATTGAAATCCTCAAGTAGCCATTGGTTCATATTGCCAGGAATACGACATTGCAACAAATCATTAGAACAACTCTCTGACATCAACAACATCTCTTTGATAGTGGTAGTTTCCTAAACAGTGCCTATGTACTTTTTGTCAGACTTGCTCATTAATGCCATATCTACTTCTAATCAATTTTGGTGATCTTTTTTCGGATTCCAAGCATTTGTAATGGTTATTTTGTTCTTCTCTAAAGTTTCAATCTGTTGATCAAGTGACTGGCACTTTTCAACACTAAATATCAACAAGATCCTTTACCCCTAATCAGGACGTGGAGATTTTTATTAGTCTGCTGATGTTGTCCACTGACAAATCATGTGAAATGACTTACAATCAATCATTTAATGATTCTTTTGAGTATTTCAATTGCCAAAGATGTAACTTTGATGAAAGATTGACCATAGTACCTCTAAGTCATCTTGAATATCTCGTCATCTTTGATATGTTGTCCTCCATGTTGAGATCTTCATTTTTGTACTTAGTCTTCACTGAATTCACATAGGTCATTAATGTCATCACATTCTTTCATCCCATCTAAGGTAGCTGCTCTTTGCCAATAATCTACTATACCCGATAATGATGTTGATCTTTTTTGTCCTTCCAAGTATGCTGGCAATTTTAACTCTACCAAGCTATTCATTTTCATGTTCCTTTCAAGTTTTACTAAACATCTTTATTCTAGGCTTGTTCACCATTACCGGGTTCATTCAACAGTTCACCCAATTTTTGTACCTCCAAGCCATCATGAACATCTCTATTTTTCTTGGCTTGTTTACCCTCAATTAAGGTCCTTCCAAATGTTCTTCTTGTCTAAAGATCCTTATAGCTTGAAGACATTTCGATGCTCAATATATTGACGAAGCAATCTTGACAATGGGAAAGCACTTCTTATATAAGATCTCCTGGTGTTGTTTATGACATCATTTGCATTGTAGCTTGTGCATATATCACCTGGTAATATTCAACCAACACACAAATAATTAGCCTTTGATTGCCTTTGTCATTGTCAAAACAACATAGGAGATCTTCCAACAGTCACCACATTGGTGATTTTCCCAACAAAAGTACACTTAAAGATCTTGCTAACCAGTCGCACGTCCCAAATGGACATCGGGAAGTCCTCCTAAAGCCCCCTCCCCCAAAATACCCCATTTCTCGGGATAGGCAGAAGTCTAATTTTTTTTTTTCTAGGTTGGGGTTGCTTAGGGGCTAGAAAGAGAGAGATTTAAAGAAAAACCAGAAGATGTTGAACAAAACCATTTATTTTACATTAAATTAGGTATGTACATGCAAACCAAGACTTGATAGTTAAACTGAGGTACATATAGTTGAAGTAGGTGACAAAGAAGTAGACAAAAGAGGTGTAGGCATAAGCTTTTAGATGCTAACAAAATAGCTTTGAGGTAAACTTTCTTCCTTCCAGTCATATAAAGCAATGAATCCATCTTGATGCACTTAGATAAAGAAATGAACCTATCTAGTTTATGTGAAGTTTGACATCAACAAACTTGTTTCATCCTTGTTCAGTTTCACTGAGGATGCCATATGAGTATCTACCTTTTTATTGCTTCCATCCCAAATTTCTTCACATATTCCTTTACATATTTTTCTTAAATATGAACGTTCTTTCCTTCAATTACTTGACTTGAAGTCCAAGGAAGAACTTCAGTTCCCCATCAAACTCATTTCAAATTTGCTCTTCATAATGCTTGCGAATTCCTTGTACATATCATGGTTAGTTTAATGAAAAATGGTATCATAAACATAAATTTAAATAAGCATATGATATCATTACCATTCCTCTTGGTGAATAAAATAGTATCATCTTTCATTTTCAAACTCATTTTTCTAAAAAGGCGCTACATTTTATACCAAGCTCTTGGTGCTTGCTTTAGTTCGTAAATTCCTTTCTTCAGTTGATACACATGATTTCCTTTCTATGAATCTTCAAATCCTAAAGGTTGCTCTACAAAGACTTTTCTCCAATATGTCCATTTCAAAATGCACTTTTCACGTCCATTTGATTTAACTTGAAATCATGATAGCAAACATAAACAAGCAATAAATGAATACCTTCTAACCTTGCTACCGGTGCATAGGTCTCATCATAGTCAATCTATTCTTCTTGAGAATATCCCTTTTAAACAAGTTTGGCTTTGTTTCCATAACATTGCCTTTGTCATCCATCTTGTTTCTAAATACCCAATTCGTATTCATCATTATCCAGTTCTCATCCTTGATGGCCTCATCAATTTCTTTTGGCTCAACTTCTGATATTAATGCTAGTGAGTTCATGAGTTCTTTAAAAGATGATCTCATTCTTACACCTTCGTCGGCATCACTGATGATTTGTTCTTTTGGATGATTAGTTTTGAACTTCCTGTCTTTAGGATTCAACCTTGACTTCTGCTTGAAGTTCAAATTGCTGATTTTGAGTAATGTTGGTAATTTGCAATGGTGCTGGTCCATTATTTCCATTTTGAAATCCCATCAAATTATTGTTGAACCTGGCATTGATAGAGTTTTTTGCTTTCTACGAAATCTTATTAAAAACTCGGTGCACTTTGCTAGTCAGCCAAAAATATACCTTGATTTGATCTTGAATCAAATTTACCAATATTGCCATTTAAATTCTTCAATATGTAACATTTGTAACCAAAGATGAGAATAAGATTTGCTGGGTTTTCTCCCTTTGCAACCAAAGATGAGAATACAATATGTTGGATTTTCTCCCTTTGAACAATTCATAGGGTGTTTTCTCCAACGAGGGTCACAGAAATACTCTATTGATTATGTAGTAGGATGTTGCAACTGCTTCGTTCAGAATTAAGCTGGAGTGCCACTTTAAATGATCATTGTTTTGGTCTATCCTGTCTAGTTTTTTTCTTTCTTTCCACTGCACCATGTTGCTGGAGAGTGTATGGAATTGAAAGTTGTGTTCAATCCCATTTTCTTCACTGCAATAAGCAAAGCTCTTGTTTTCAAATTCACTGCCATCATCAGTCCTAATACTTGCAATGCTATATCCTTTCTTGTTCTATGTTGTTCGTGCAATTTTCACAAAATATTTGAATGCTTCGTCTTTGTGAGATAGGAACATTACCAAGTTGAATCTTGAGTAATCATCCACAGTAATTTAACAATATCTACTTCCTTCAAGATTTGTACTTCTTATAGGTCCAAAGAGATGCATGTGAAATAGCTACGGTACTCACTTAGTAGAAATAGTGTTTATGATTTGAATGTACTTCTCACTTGCTTACCTAATGACCATGCATTGCATGTCTCATTCTTCTCATACGTCGTTTTTGGAAGACCACATAGTAGGTCATTTCCAGCTAGTTTGAAAATTTACTTCAAACTAATGTGACCTAGCTTCCAATGTAGAAGCTCTTGCTTTTCTTTGATAGAAAGTAAGCAACAGGTAGTATCACAGTTGATATCAAGTAAATAGTTATTGCCATATCTCTTACCAGTAAATGCCTGTGAAGGGTTTTTGCCTTTACCAATGCATCGGTCATTCTCAAAGCTGATTTTATATCATTTTTCACAAAGTTAACTAATGCTTATCAAGTTGTGCCTAAGTCCATCGACTAATGCTACATCTTTAATAATTAGTTCTCCAAGTTTGATATTACTTGCGCCAACTATCTTTCATTTGTCTTTTCCTCAAAAGGAAGTAGTTCCACTATCGATTTTAGTTAAGGATAGGAATTTGTTAGCATTGCCTATTATGTGACGTGAACATCTACTATCTAGATACTATTTGCTGGTGGACTTCTTTACTTACAACAGATAAGAAATTCATTTCTTTGGTACTCATGTCATTTTAAGTTGTGTGTTGTTAGTAGAAGGGAATTTTCAGTTGATCCTTTTTGGCTTTCTTCACTCTTTTGGACATTTATATTTGGAATGGCCATCTTTATTGCAAATGGAACAGTCGTAAAACTTTCCACCAGAAGGTCTAACGAAATTTCCAGTAAAATGAATCTTATAGGCAAGAAGAGGTGGTTCTTTTTTAAGCATTTCTTTTGTTTTTGGAGAAGGATTCTTTTCTTCTTCATCTTCTTCACAACCCAAACCAAATTTGTTGTAGTAAGGAATTCGAATAGAAAGAATGTACTCAAGTGTTTTTGACCCAAGAGAAAACTTTTTAGTGATTTTCGTAATCTCTTATTTCAGAGAGTAGTTCTCATCTTAAGAGAGTTGATGTTCCTTCATAAGAGCAATCGATTTGTCTCTTAATTTTTCAAGAGCTACTCTTTGAGAAAGGTTTTCAGAAGAAAGTATTGAAACTTCTTTCTTCAAATTAGAAGTCCTTTCCACAACTTTTCTGTGCCTTTAAAAAATTTCTTTCAAGAAATTTTGCCTTTCTTTGTAAGTAAGTTCAGGAGAATCTATCTCAATTTCTTTGTCAATTTCAGTGTCGGCCATGAGACAAATGTTGGCTTGATCACCATCTTCATTGCTGCTTACACAATCCGTATCACTCTAAGTTTTAACTTTGAATACACACCTGGCTTTCTTTTCCTTTTCTTCTGGGGAGGATAATCGGGTTTTAGATGTCCAGACTTCCGGCATTCGTAGCAAACCACTTCTTTTTCTTTGACGTCATCCTTTATCTTGAAAGGTTTCTTATCGTCTGAGTATCCTGTTTGTCTATTTGCTTCCTTGTCTCATCATTTGCTGGAATTTTCTAGTGAAGAGCGCCATGTCTTCATTATCATCATCATTGGTTATGGAGTTATCACTTGCATCAGTGTCATCAGCATTTAATGCAAATTGACTTCCTTATCTTTATCTATCAGAATCTGTATTGAGATGCTTGGCCTTGAACAGAAGTCTTCACTTGACTCCACTCCTTGGGCAATGATCTTAGGAGCTTGTTCACCTTTTTAAGTATCAGTGAGCGTTCTTCCTTGGTTGGCAAGACCATTCGTGATTTCAATAAACCTAATAAACATTTGGGCTGACAGTCTTGTCGGATTTCATCTTGAATATCTCGTAGTTCCCGAGAAGAATATTCATCTTTGTTTCTTGAACACGATTAGTTCCTTACTAGTAGCCAATCCCATATTTCTTTCGCTATAAAGAAAGAGAACAATAAAGCAAAGCCTTTGCTTTAGCAAGAACTAGTCTTCTTTGAATTTCCTTTAGCTGCTCAGCGGCGGACAATGGGGGGTTGGTTTTCACCTTCCTATTGTTGAGATTGAGTAGGTAGAGTAGTTGGCCTAACTGGATCAACAATTTCATTCTCAGTGACTTCCCACATCTGTGGGTTAGCGCTTCAATGTAATTTTGCATGCACTACTTCCATTAATCATGGTTGGTTCTATCAAAGTATGGAGGCTTGCTAGGTGCAAGAGAATCGGGAAGCAAAGAAGCTACCAAGGTTAGCTATCTAAACAGATCTTTGTGCTCAAAAGTAAAACACTTCAATGACCAAGCAATTGAGCTTTGATACCAATTGTTGGGGCTAATAATATAATCTAGAAAGGGGGTTAAATAGGTTGCATGACAATATAATCGCAAGAAAACCAAAAAATCACTACTCAAGATAGTGATAGACATAAGACAATGTGTGTGATGCTAGTAAGTAAATAGAGTCACAAAATGATATATAGTGATTCAGCTTATATTTAAGAGTATGTCTACTTTCCAACTAATAGCCTTACTAATGGCTGAATTCCACTAGTAATTAGCAGTGCCGAAAATCCGGCTGGTCCGGTGTCCCAGGTGCAGGCAGCTGTTGCCGGAGCCCGCTGGTCACCCTGTTTATCGGTGCGGTGGCTGCGGTGCTATTCTTCAGAGTAAAAGTCAATCTGTTCTTCGGGGTAAAAGTCAATCGGATTCTCTATTCGTCGACGCCTCCGATGTGTACCTGAGTTTCATGGGAGCCGACACTAGCTATGTATTCGTCGACTTCCTGTACCAGAGCTTGGTCGATGCCGGAATCCGCGTCTTCCCACCTGGTGAAGGATTTGGCCAGCAGATTCCGGAGAGCGATCGATAGGCCAAGATCTGCATCCCCATCTTCTCCAAGAATTACGCTTCCAGCAAGTTGTGTCTCCGGGAGCTTGCGGCAATGGTGGAGAGCAAGGCGAAATCGGGCGGTGGGAAAACGATCGTCCCCATATTCTACGACGTGGAACCACGTGATGTTAGGCTTTTAACCTCTCTGTACCGCGATGCACTATCAATACACAAGGAGAATTTAGGGTCCGACAGAGTAGAAGCGTGGGAATATGCTCTTGCAGAGGTTGCATCATTGCGTGGATGGGTCAGGGGATCCGGAAGGTAGAAGGCCCGGACTTTGTTACAGAGGTTTGAAACATATAAATCGTTTTCTAGAATAGCAATGCTAAACTCCAATAGAACAAACTGATTTCTTCGTTTATGATGTTGCACTTTCGGTAGAAATAAACTTAGAAATAAACTTCAAGTAGTTGCTCCGCAATTCAATAGGAGTGGTTATTGCTTTATCACGTATAGTATCAGCCCAAATGTTAAACTTGCGCCCTTTCTTTTCTAACTGAAATGGCTTACTTCCGTGGCAGGCCGTCTCACATAGTCAGAGAAGTCACAGAAATGGTGGTCAAGCTGAAGGTAAACCATGTACATGTGAGTACTCTCTAGCATAGCTCTCATTTCCAATTATCAGTAGTTGATCATGGGAATCGCTTGGATATATTTCCCTGATAGAATGTTCACCTTATGTATGAGATGTAAGACTATTCCCACTAGTCCTATATATAGGAGATTCATGTCATGTGAAACAAATCTGGTGATGGAAGGAATCAGTCATGATTTTTTAATGGTTTTTGTATCTCTAGAGAGATTGGGATAATATTGCAATGAAGAAAGGGAAAGACTCAATAGATGCAACAGAAAAGGGCAGAGACATGGCCTTGGGTACCAACTACGCTGATGTGTACTTGAGTTTCAGAGGAGCCGACACTAGCTCTGTATTTGTTGAATTCCTTTGCCATAGCTTGTCTGATGCTGGAATCTGCTTCTTCAAAGACAACGAAGAGCTTCCACCCGGTGAAGAAATTGGTCAGGAGCTGCTGAGAGCAATCAACAGAGCCAGGATCTACATCCCCATCTTCTCCAGGAGCTATGCTTACAGTGCGCGGTGTCTCCGGGAGCTTGCCGCAACGGTGGAGAACAATGAAAAGTCAGATGATGGGAAAACGATCATCCCCATATTCTACGACGTGGAACGTCGGGATGTTTGGCTTATAACCTCTCAGTACGGCAATGCCCTATTGCAACATGAGGAGATATATATGTTCGAGGAAGTACGAGCATGGAGACATGCTCTCAAAAAGGTTGGTTCATTACGTGGATGGGACACAAGATCTAGCAGGTAAAAGGGCCAGATGTCATTACAGGAGGGTTTGCAACTCATGATTATTTTCTAGAATAGCAATGCTAAACTTCAATAGAACAAACTGATTACTTTGTTTTTGATGTTGAGCTTTAAGTAGAGAGAAATTTTAATTAGTTGATCTGCAGTGCAATAGGAGTGTTTAATGCTTTGTCAGATAGTATCAGCCCAAATGTTAAACTCGCGCCCTTTCTCTTCTAACTGAAACGGCTTACTTCTGTTGCAGTACGTCTCACATAGTCAGAGAAGTCACAGGAATTGTGGTCAAGCTGAAGGTAAACCATGTGCATGTGAATAAACTCATATTTGACTCCCATTTCTAATTATCAGTAGTCGATAACAGAAACTGCTTGAATATATTTCCTTAGTGGAGTGTTCACTTTATGGGATGTAAGACTATTCACACAAGTCTTATATACAGGAGTATGCATGGCATGGCAAACAACTTTACCTTAGAAGTCCAGTTATGGAAGTAATCAGTCATGATTTTTGATGATTTTTGTATCTCTAGAGAGATAGGGATAACATTGCAAATGGAGTATAATTATCTGAAGGTTGATTACATTCCCATTAATTCTATATCCTAACTTGTTGTATGGTTGAAGTGTTGTATCAACATAGGTGGATCATTTACTAGGATTTGACTGGTGGGTTTTCTGTGTTGTTTCTGAAGTGCAGCAAGAAATAAAAGGAAAATTAAATTCAATTTTTACACTTTTTCATTTCCTGCAGCAGCTTTCTTGTTTACAGTTTATTTTCTTGCGTCGAAGTTCCCAAAGAAAGATGAAGCAAAAAGAGGGAATTGACAAACAAGTTGAGGACATGATGGACTTACTTGATTTAGAAGTCAGTGATGTACGAATAGTTGGAATCTGGGGGGTGGTGGGGTTGGCAAGACGACTTGCCAAGGTCATTTATGAGCAAATTTCCTCTCAGTTCGACAGTTGTAGTTTCCTTGCAGATATTGAGACAACAGTGAAACAACTTGAGGTTTTCAGCTTTTACAAAGCAAGTTGATGTGTGATATCCTAAACAGAGAATACGAGGTTGATCAACTTGCGAAAGGAGTTGATTTTTTAAAGGAATATTACGGAATATGAAAGTTCTAATCGTTCTTGATGCTGTGGAGGTACAGTCGCATCTCCACAAAATTGTTTGAGAGAAGCTTGATTGGTTTGGTGATGGATCTAGGATAATTGTCACCACTAGTGTCAAATCTGTTCTTCCAGAGTTCATATCTCAAGGGTTAGCTAATGCGTATGGTATCAACGTGATGAATAATGATCAAGCTCTTGAGCTTTTCAGAAAGCATGCACTGCGGAAAAATCTTCCAATTCCAGATTTTGATGAAATTGCAATAGGTATAATCAACTCTGTGAATGGGATCCCATTACTTGTTGAAGTAATTGGTTCACTCTTGTCCAGAAAAGTAGTAGAAGAATGGACTGCACTTAAGGAGCTAATTTTGCAATCTGGCCCGCATATTGAAATGATTTTGATGGCTAGTTATAAAGAATTGACCAAAGAGCAAGGAGAGATACTTCTTGATATTGCATGCCTCCCTGCCGATGTGGATTGTCAAATTGCTTCATTTATGTGGCATGATCTCAATATCGCCCCCTCAGATGGAGTTGATGCGCTCCATGCCATGTCTCTGGTAAAAATTGGAAATGATAATGAATTAGTGATGCACAGGCTGTTAAGGGAGTTTGGCCAACAAATCATACGAAAAGAGGAAGGTCTATATCCAGGAACGCGAGGCAGGTTATGCAATTTGGATTTGGCCTGGAGAACAAAGAAGATGGAGGTAGTGTCTTGTGTAATTCTATGGTGGAATGCGTGCCTTACCCTGTTCTCGAGCCTTGGAGTGTTGAGAAATTGTTCTTTCTCTTTAATGTTGACTTATTTAGCTCTCTCATTTTTCTCCACTTAATACTTTTTCCATTATAGGGGACAGACCACCTCAACTTTGATGCAAGAGATTTTAAGAGCATGCCAAACATAAGGTTTCTTATCTTGGATTGTGCAAAAGTAGTTGGTGATTTTGCTGATGTTTTTCCAAATTTAAAGTGGCTCCAATGGCGAGGATGCACTAGAGATTTTGCAGCTACTAATTTTCATGTGGAGAAATTAGTCATTCTTGATCTTTCATGGAGCAAAGTCACTGAAGACTGGGGAGGTTGGAGAAAATCAAGGTAGATTAAGCTTGTTTATTTCATTAAACTGTTCCCTGATGAATAAGTTTTCACCAGTCATGAAGGCTGATTTAAGACATGACATTTTTTGGCATATGGCATGTACAGAACTGAATGTTACCCTTGAAATACTTAAAGAAATAATCAGTTGCCTGCCAACAACAATAAGAGGGTGTGTGGATGATGGTGGTGGTGGAATCTTAGATTGAGTGAATTAAGGGGAATGATTTTCTGGTTGTCAAGATGGTAAGTCATTCTTCAGAATCTAAATAAGCATCTTCTTTGACTATGAAAACATTTTCCATCAGAAATCTTTCTAAATTATGCTAGGATTATAAGATTGAAAACATATTTTCAGAATTTGTTTTTTTTTTTTCAAAACAAACAGAACCTTGACTTTATTTCCTTCTAAAGATTTGTTCAGTGTAAGAATTAATGTTTCTGTGCTATTTTTGCAGATGCCACAGTTGAAAGTCTTGAATTTTACTGGTTGTGCTGACCTATTGATAAGCCCTGACCTGTCCTCTTTCCCAGACTTAGAGATATTGATTTTCGAACGATGTTCTCGACTAATGAAGTTAGATCCTTCCATCCGTCATTTAAAACGCTTGACTACCTTAAATTTGAGGTTCTGTGATGAACTCAATATGTTGCCAATTGAACTGGGTCACATGGAAGCTCTTAAGGAGCTCCTTATTGACGGACTTCCATACAAGAAATTCCTGTCTCAATGGGTTACTTGGAGAAACTTGAGATTTTTAGTGCCTCCAAATGTCTCCAATTAAGTCACCTGCCTGATTCAGTCTGTGGCTTGACATCTCTTTTAGTTCTCTCACTGGAAAATGCAAAAATTACTCAAATTTCCGCCTCATTCGAAAAGCTGGTGAAACTTCGGATCCTGTCTCTAAAGGGTTGTCGTTGGGTAGGGAGACTTCCAGATTCAATTTGCAATTTGGGAAACTCATTAGAGGAGTTGGATATAACAGGGACAGGCATATCTGAATTGCCCAATTCAATTACTTGCTTGGGGCATTTAAAAGTGTTAAAAATGGATTCTTGTTTCATTAGAGAATTGCCTAGAGAAATTGGAAATTTGGTCAACCTTGAAGAGTTACATGCTTCTCATTGTAGGAGTTTGAAGGGAGCCATTCCAACTGCTATTAAGAGTCTAGATCGTCTGAGGATACTGAGATTGGGACATTCCAGTATTTCTGCCATTCCTTTGGAAATTGGAAGTCTTTCTTGTCTTCAGACTCTTGATTTACTTCGGTGCAACGAGATTCAAGTGCTGCCAGAGCTTCCTCCAGATTAACTTGTCTACATGTGAGTTCTAAAAGGATGGAGGCCTTGCCAGATCTTAAGGATTTAGTGAAGTTGGAGAAGATACGTCTGGGTGATAAAGATCCTAAGGAGCTCATATGTCCCTCAACACGGATGGAGCCAAAATCCAGATCAAGTGATCTCTTAGTTGCGCACATAGTACTTCCGAAACTGAAGATGTTAGAGTTGTCTCATTCTCGAGTCAGTGAACTGCAACTTGGGCATGGTTCACTCTCATGTTCACATCTTAAGAAGCTAGTTCTATCTGGCGTGAATCTTGAGAATGTGCTGGACCTTCCTCATCATTGTCCGTTTTATCTATTCGATGTTGTTCTTCCTTGAGACAATTGCCAGCAGTTCACCATCTGAGCAAACTATCAGAACTACATCTCATCCAATCTGCAGTAGAAGAGATTAAGGGACTTCAAGGACTAATTTCTCTGGAAATCTTGAATATTTCGCACTGTGAAATATGTAATCTCAATGGGCTTGGCCAATTAACAGATTTACGAAGTTTGATTTTGTCAGACTGTAATTCACTTGGTGGATTGCCCGATATATCAAACTTGAAGATGTTGAACGTCCTAGTAGTCCAAAGATGCAGCATGTTAGTGAATGCAAGGGAGAAAGCACAGAGCAAGTTCAGGATGCATTAAAGCTCGCAATGGAATGTTCAATAAACAGTTGATGTCCTGTGCTCCTGGGTGGACATTTAGTTATTCACATGCCTCTTCGGACACAATCAAAACCGTATGGCTATGGGGGGCAACATCATTGAAATCCACTGTGAAATTGAGTTTGCAAACTGGCACAATTTGAAATTTGGCACCAAAAGTTTTTTGAGTCCTTCATCTATCAAAAGTGGAACCAAGTGCCATAAATAAGCACCCTTGCACAACTCACTGGTCATCAGATCCTTCATATTCCTCTCTCCCTCACCAATCCATCTTTCTGTCCAGTCTCTCTTATTCAACTGCCAACTTAGTCGTTTCCTGTAAATTTGGAATGATCTAACTCCATAGATATCTGGAAAATCTCAAGGAATTTTCTTGTCCCAAAAGCATATCCAATTCCTAGACGATGTGCATAAGCACAATTAAGGGACACATTTGGTAGCTGTCACATGTGAAAGAACCAAACCATACGGCTGGTTGTCTGGCATTGCATGCAGGAGATGTAGATACATATATTGCATTTAGTGCAAGACATGCTTGGGCGAGTAATGATACCAGACGATTTTCTTCTGAGATTTATCATCATAAACAGTGCCTATAGCACCCAAATCTACAATTCATTTGACTGTAAAATGCACCTCTTTTGCTCAAGCTCAGCGGGTAGGTAAGAAATGCACCTATTTTCCAATGATCTTTTACTCATCACCCGTGGAGAAAGACTTATGAGCCTTGTATATTTCATGCAGTCCTTCTTCATGGAATGATGTTGTTTCTCTTGTTCAGATTAGTCTGAGAGGCAACACTAGACAGATTCTAGTCTTTAAACTGGCCCAGAATGCATCAGTTTATTACAGTTGGAGAACTCCAAATTATTAGTTCCGTTGTCCTGGGACTCACATTTGTATTGAGAACATTTCAATTGTTTTCTTGCTGATGTAATGTGTACGACACACCCTGGATGACATGGATGCTCCTCTACTAAAATGAAAGCATCCTCACGATAAACTGCCAAGAGTGACATTTATAGTAAAACACTGATGGCAGAGAGGACGAGCCGGTTAGAAAGAATATAGTAATGATTGTAAGTGGTTATTGATTTTGGCATCTTACTTAATCTTGGTTTAAGATCACAAATAGATTGTCTTAGGTAAATTTTGTTCAGCATGAGCTTTTTGCATGGGTATGGGACATCGGTGCCCTATCCTGTTGATCCTAGGTCAGCTTCTCACCTTTAACCTAATATGGGTTATCCCAATCCTATCATTTGTGAGTGCCCAGTGTTTTTGGCAGAATCGTTTGTAATTCGGCTCTGTGAGTAAATGTGAATGGAGAGCAGGGAATTCTAGTATCTGGCTTCAGAGCGGGAAGCATGCGTTTGAGCCTGTGAGGGAAAGGTGTTATATGTAAGGAAAAGATTGTCAGTTTAAGTTTGGCTTGTGGCTACGAGGAATGCAGAACAGACGAAATCTGAATGAAAGTTGGTGACTGGAAGATCTCATTGGTTTGTGCGGGAGGGACAAGAATAAACATGTTATCATCAGCAGCCTCTCGCCTGTTATCAGGGAAGAACTTTCGGCATTTTGTAGCAGCCCAGGAGCACATACTGGAACTGTTGTTTTAGGTCAATGGTTTATTGAGTCGTAAAATTTTCAAAAAGTACAATCAAATTTTAAAATTTGTCCAGTCGATGTAATTGAGCCCTTTCGATAACTCCATCCAATTCGGCTAATGAAAAATGTTAATGTGACTTTTTAAAATAATTTATCTCTCTTATGTGCTGATGATGTGGCTAAAAGGATTTTTTAATATGATTTTTATTTAAATTAAATGAAAAATAAGCTAAAATTTAAGAAGAAGAAGAAGAAGAAAAAGAAGAAGAAGAAGACAACGTAAGTGGTGAGGTCGTTGCCGTTGCCCCACTATTGCTGGGAAGGGCCAACGATGGTGGGAGCTATAGTGGGGAACGGTCAGCAAGGGTGGGCACTAGCTAGAGCTTGCAAGCCCTTGCCTAATATGGGGAGGCTTGTAGGTCCTTGTCTATGATTGGTGAGTTGCCAGTCCTTTGCACATACGACAACGCTTGTTCCTAGGGAAGAGTTTTTTTTTTTTTTTCAGAAATAGTTTATTTCTATTTCTGCTCCAACAATTTCCGAAAAAATAACCCGTTTAGTAACGACACAAAATTTCTACTCTTGGAATAGAAAAAAAAAATATAAATGCGTTTGGTAACGCAATAATTTCTTTTTTTGTATTTATTCATTTTTTATTCGTGACGGATCGTTGCCGCGGCCGGTGATCGGCGGTCATGCGATGCTGGCGGCGCGGTGGGCGGGCAACGGCGGAGGGCGGGCGGCGGTCGTGCGGTGGCGGCGGCTAGCGGGCGGCGGCGGCGGAGGCGGTCGGCGGCGCGGCGACGCCGGCGGTCGTGCAGGCGGCGACGGGCGGTGGGCAGGGCGGTGACGGCCGGCGGCATTGGCGGCATCGATTGGCGACCGGCGGTGGTAGGCGGTGGCTCGGGCGGTTGACGGTGGTCGCAGCAACAAAAGGAAATAAAAGAAAAATAAAAAGAAAATCGACTTATTTCTAGAAATTGTTAGGAACAGAAGCAACTTTTTGCTTCTCAAAATTGTTCGAGAACAAAAAATTAAAGAAATTGTTCCTGGGAACAAATGTTTTACCAACAGATTTTTGTTCTTTTTTTTGTTAGGGGAACAAGAATAGAAATTGGGAGAAATAATAGCGTTACCATGCGCTACCTTAGATTAATGGTGGGGCAACGGTGATGGTGAGGGCAGCCTTGCCGCCTTTTTTTTTTTTTTTTTTTTCCTTCTTTTAAGTTTTAGATTTTTTTAAAATTTAATTTAGGTTTAATACGACGAAAAACCTCAAACCGGTATATTTATGAGAAATTTACCCAAATTAATTTTTGATCACTAAAAACTCTAAATTAGTACGCTTATGATAAATTTATCACAAGCTAATTTTTGACTAACAAAAAACCTCAAATTGATATATTTGTGATAAATTTACTCCCAGTTAGTTTACGTTAAATTATATTAATGCCACGAAAAATCACAAATTATTATATCTGTGACAAACAGAAAATAAATCTCCAAATCATTACACTCATCAATTGCCATATGTCATCTATCTCAACAATTTAACGGTAAAATTTAACAAAAATTAATAGAGGGTAATTTTATTATAAGTGTATCAATTAGGATTTTTTGTGGTAAAAAAAATTAACTTGATGTAAATTTATTACAACTGCACCAATTTGGAGTATTTCTTAGTATTAACCCTTTAATTTAAATAAAATTATTTTAAAATCAAATTTGGACCAAAATGGTCCTGTTTTAACCACGTCATTACATGTAGAAGAGAGAAAATATTAAAAAAAAACCACGTCAGTATTTTCCGTTAATTAAATTGGACAAAGTGAAGAATTGAATTGTACCGATATGATACATTTTAGGATTTAATTGTATTTTTTGTAATGTAGGACTCAATTATATTTTCATGACAAGTTTTATGATTTCTATTGGACAAATCCCATTTATGTAATATCGGATAGCGATGGAACTTGGTCGGGTAGGTTTTCACTGGCTAGTGGGCGGAGAGAGAGAGAGTCGCATAAAGGCTAATTTAATAAGAAATTTGGTTCTTGAAGTTCCTGCCAAGCCTTTGAAATTATCGTAGAAAAACATAAATCTTGGATATCTTTGACAAATATGGTATTAGTTTGTTTGCCATTTCAAAACCCATACTGATGCGGAGAGTTTCATATCATAAGGGCTTGTTTGGTTATCAGGAGTTAAACTTGCCGAGTGAAATCTGGATCATGATTCTCTTTATTGCCAATGTTTGGTAAATTAGAATGAGACTGAAATTGCCGAAAGAGATTTAAAGTTTAATAGGCATTTTTAATATTTAAATGCCTACTTTATCATGTAGGGATTCATGTACAATTTGAGCAAATTATTTTGATCACTTGCGATAAAGCTGTGAAATGCTTTGCCTTTTGAATAGGGATGTATATCATAGCTTGACTTAGATTTCTCCCAAGTCATCTTGGCTGCCTACCACACAAGCTGGGAAATGCTTTACCGTTATGACAGGATGTCCATTACAGAAAATAACTGGCAATTAATGTTTCTTTAATCCAAAAGCAAGCAATATGAGCATGATGAAAAGAGAGTCGACCAAGTCACTCAATTTCTCTTTTCATCTCGGTCTAATTTTGGATAAGATTTTGCCTCTTTACATTGACAAAACGCTAGACTAATTAATATTTTTCTCATAAAACATTTGGCCAATACATCAAAAATTTGGTCAAGCAAGGGCAGCTAGACCATTATCCTTACGCAGATTTGAAAAATGGATTAGAATTTTCCTAAAATCAAGAGCAAATTTATTTAATAATGTTAATCACCAGACCAAAATGCTCCGGTCATTTGAGAAATTTTGTTCAGAATATCATAAATTAACTTAACGTATATAACTAAATTTTCATAATTTAGTAATTCATCTATTAATAGTTGCTGAATTGGAAGATTTTTCCTTCCATTTTTATTTTTGAACTGAGTTGATGTTGATGGAAGTTCTTTTACCTTATAATTCTTATTTTTGTAAATTTACATCTAATTTCCTTCAAGGTCTATATTTGTTGATAAATACCATTCACAAATTGTATTTAATCATCTTAGAGACAGCGGTTGATGTCAATGACTTTCTAATGTGAAGAATCTGCAACTCCCACGTATCTCTATGTTAACACACCATCAACCCCTTCACTCCTCTCAGCTTCCTTTGTATTTGTGCAAATCTTTGACACTAAGCTTCCAAACTTGACATCTTTCATTATATTATTCCTAATCAATTTTTTCTTATCTGTTCCCAAATCCCAGATGGCAGTTTCTGGACCAGTGAGCATTAGATTGGTCCTATGTGGAAATTTGCTTTCATAGCCTATCAAATTCCATTTTCTAATAAAAGCATATAGCAAGATATAGGATGATTAAACAATATTTTATCTACATGACCGTTTCAAAACATCGCATTAATCAGTGAATACAGTTACTAAATTTGAAATATATTTTATAACATGCTTTCATTGACTCTGATTAGCCTTCATTCTCATTTGCGTATCATTGTATCTCCTTTATGTTTCATTACATTAAACTATAATTGCTACTTCACTTATTTCTACTAATGCCATCTCGACTCCCTTAGGCTTGTAGCCTGAACAAGCTTGAAATGAAAATCACTTAAATACGCTCAGGGACTGGCCCCATCTAACTCATGCTTGAGAAATGCGGGGCCAATTCGGATTTTCGAGCCCTGGATGTCTCTGAATTATGTTAACTTTTAACATTTTTTATTTCTCGTCTTTAGCGTCCATAGTGCTGGAGAGGTGGAATTTTTTTGTTCTGTTATTTTTTTCATTTTTGATATTTGATGTTGAATGGGCTAGCATCCGTAAAAGTTGTCCAACATTCTCTTTCTTGCCAATGTCTGGTAAATTAGAACGAGGCACCATTTGTTGCGGAAAATATGATATTTCTGAAAGTTATTTTTGAAGAATGGTTTCCTGAAAAGTAAATTATATTTTCGTTTTTCGGTTAAAATTTAAAAATAAACTAGAAAATATTTTGCGCCATTTGGTAAGAAAATGTTTTCCTGCATGCACTTTTATTTCAATAATTTTTTATAATTTTATTTTTTAAAAATTTATTTTTAATTTTTTAATATATTTCCTTTCCTTTTTTTTTTCTTTCTTTCTTTCCTTCTATTCTTCTTGTTTGGCCTTGGCCAATCGCCAATCATGGCGGCAGGTGGCAATTAGCCAAGGTTGAAAAAGAAGAGAAGGAAAGAAAGAAAATAAAATAAATAAAAAGAAAACATAAAAATGAAATGAAAATATGTTTGGTGAAAGAAAGAAAGGTGGAAGAAGTTATGGAAAATGTTTTTACATTTGAAAAGCGAAAAATATTTTCCCCACTTATGAAGGTGTTTTTTCAATAGCAAAAACGTTTTCTTGATTAGTTGATTTTCTATGAAACAAACGTTGGAAAATTTAGAAAACGTTTTGTTGGAAGTTATTCCATAAAATGAACAAAATCTGAATGTAAACAAAACTTGAAAAAAAAATTGTTGCATTATTGCATTTTCATTACTATGGAGGAAGGTCGTGGAGGAAGGTAGGAATAAGTAAGAACAAGAACAAAGTACAAGTTTAAAAAAAAAAAAAAACAAGTGGATAATGGATCATTAGCTAAGTCATTGGTCCCGTAACTTTTAAATGAACAAATGTAAATTGGTAAGCACACTTAGCTCATTTGCTTATATTTTTAGAAATTTGAAACGATCAAATTCAAATCAATCCAGAATCAAATAGAACATGGTTGACACCATTTCCACAGCTTGAATGTCTAAATACACAGCATTTAATGGTAATCAGACGAAATACCCATAGAAACCACCGCCTTTTTTCTTGTTCATCAAGCGGTGGATGGCCACACTCAGCCCTCCGTACCTCCTCCTCCTCTGGCATCTAATAGGGGTGAGTATGGTTTCATGATAAAATTTAAAAGAGTTAATACCCTGAAAAACCTCAAACTGGTACACTTGTGACAAATTTACCCCAAACTAAATTTTTGACCACCAAAAACCCAAAACCGGTATACCTTTGACAAATTTACCCCAAACTGGTACACTTGTAACAAAATTACCCTCTGTTAGTTTTCGTTAAATTGTATTTTTAAATTATTAAGTTAAATGACACGTGACAGTTAACCGATATGCCAATTTAGGATTTTATGTTCTGTTTGTCACCGTTTACAATTTTTGTGATTTTTTTTTGTGGTATTAATCCAATTTAGCATAGGGTATATTTGTCACAAATTTACTATTTTGGGGTTTTTTGCAGTCGAATAAATTAGTTTGGGGTAAATTTGTCATAAATATACCAGTTTAGGATTTTTTATAGTCAGTCGGGGTAAATTTGTCACAGGTATACCAGTTTGAGGTTTTTCATGGTTAAAAAAATAGTTTGGGGTAAATTTGTTACAAGTGTACCAGTTTGGAGTTTTTTAGGGTATTAACCCAATTTAAAATTGAAGAATCAGACTAGTAGAAATCTATCAAGTTTCAAGTTCTAAGATATGTATGATAGGTTTTAGCGGGTAAGTTTCAGATTCTACATAAGTGAAACTTGGAGAATCTAAAATAAGTTTTTGTGTTTTTCTTTATCTATGTTTTTACGCGGTTCTGCAGTATTTTATGGCGTCTGATGATAATCGTATAATCAAGAACCACTAGTTTAAGCTTCTATTATGATTAAAACTTTTACCTTGTTGGTATTTAATATTTTTCATATGTCTAAATATAAGTTGTAGTTAGTGGATTATAACAACAACCAGTGGTTTCCTACCAAAGAAAAAAACAACTGGTGATTATTAAATGTGATGATTCACTATAATCATTTAATTAATAATATAGATAGAATCTGGATATGCAACGTAGGTTCCATATTCCAAAAAAATGATAAACATGTTCTAATGGGTAGATTTTACGTGGAGCTTGTACGGAGTCTGGAACTGCTCCTCACTAGAATTTAACGAGCAGAATTTATATGTGCATCTTCCAGAACTACTCTATTGTGTCTCTTCTGACTCTCTTTCCACTAATCTGAAATATCCTTCTCTGCTCAACCTTCGCCTACTCTTTGCTCAATCCAAGAATGTCGGCTTTGAACACATTTATAGTTAGAGTCTCCTCCCGATCGACAAAAGCTTTGTATGAGTGACAACACCACGAAGTCACTTTTGACTCGAGATGGCAAAATGTGTCTAAAACCCATATTTGATGATGCAAGTCATAAATTGATTGTCTTGAGTTTTAAAATCATGTTTAAATAGATCATAAATGGGTTGTTTAATTATCTAAATGAGTCATAAATGAATTGATGGCTATCTCATTTCTAACCTATATGAAAAAAAGAGAACAAACTATTTTTAATTCATATCAAGTGGAGTTGGAGACATCAAGCCAATTTTTATAATTTTATAATTTTTGAATTTTTTAATAATTTTTTTTATCTTTCCGTTTTTTTCTAACTTTTTTTTTCCTTATAAGTTTGGCGAGGGTTGATTGACCATCACCAACCATAGGCAAGGGTTGACAACCCTTGCCGGCCTTAGAAGAAAAAGAAAGAAAATGATAAAAATTGTCAACTAAATTTATATTGCATGAAAAAGTTTTAGCAATATATTTAAAAAAAAAAATCATTAGAAACAAGTTTTCATGAATTTGATTAAATATGGAAGGATTTTGACAATATGAATAGAGTAGATGGTTAGGGTATGAGTCAAGAAATTTGTATTATAATAAATAAGTCTATTTAGATTGAATCATTTATGACCCCGATCCGACTCGCCATTTGACATGTATACTTTTGGCTCCCGAGTCTGTCTTTGAGATTGACTTCACCCATTTGACCTCCCCGAGATGGTGTGATATTGTACCATGTTTGAAATGAATATATATATGATTTATAGAAACTTTGGTCTCCGATAATAAGAAAAATTGTGAACTGCGGTACTATATTAAATAGAAAATATTTTTAAGCACAAATGAGTTAAAATTAAATTGTAAAACAATAAGAGAGATGACAGGACACCTGGATCTCGGACTGTCAAAAGTTGGTACAAAGGAACACTTAAGTGTCAAAAGTTACGAAAGTAACACTTAAGTGCAAAATTGGAGTAAAATGGATTACTTAAGTACTTGGCGAGAAAATTTAGCCAAAACAACGATGTGGCAATTTTCCGGCGAGCTACGCGCAAACGACGTCTTTTTGTATGCTTTGATGTGGCTAAATAGTGTTAAAACGACGTCGTTTTGGTATAATTTAAATTTTAATATAATAATTAATTAAAATTAAAAATAAAAATAATTAATTAATTAATTTAAAAAGAGGGGGAGAGGAGGAGGGAGGCAATCGACGGCTAAGGGTTGAGTCCTCGCCGCCGCCGCCCGCCATCTCACCTCCGTTGCTAGGGAGGTGGGGAGGTTGGCTAGGGCTACGAGCTGGGCCGAGAGCCGGCGGCTAGCCAACCGATGGCGAGGGCTGCGTGCTCTCACCCTAGAGCTACAATGGCCCCCAACGGGGCGGCCTTTAGGTCGGCCGAGCGAGGCTCAGTGACCCTTGCCCAGATCTAAGGCGAGGGCACGCAGGCCCTTGCCACCCGTTGGCTAGGGCCATCGGCCCTGGCCGGGGCTTGGCAAAGCCCGGCCGACCATCGCCCACCTTTTGGCGATGGTGGGGTGGCGACGGTGATGAGGGCTCGGCCCTTAGCGTCGGCTCCCTCCCTCCTCCTCCTCCTCCTCCTCCTCTTCCTCCATTTTAAAAAAATAAATATAAGTTGTTGTTATTATTATTATTATTATTATTATTATTATTATTATTATTATTATTAACTTAATTTAATTAATTTTTATATTATATTAAAATTAAGCGACGTTGTTTGGTCGATTTAAAGGGCTCTATTTTGGCTAACTATAAAAACGACGATGTTTTGGGAGAATTAGAGCTGAGTTAGCTCTTCGGTGGCCACGTAGGCAAATAATATTAATATTTAATTGTCACGTATGATTTTTTTTGGTTTCGCTGAGAGATGGCATTCAAGTGTCCTACCTTTTTACGAAAGTGGCATTTAAGTATCATTTTCGTAACTTTTGGCACCTAAGTATCTTATTGTGTCAATTTTTAGCACTTGAAGCGATTTTTGCCGAGATAACGGTATCGATTATGTGTATCCGTAAGGACTAGTCCAACCTCAATATTCGAATATCCCGTTTTATTCAAAAAAAAAAAAAGAAAAAGAAATGAGGGTAAAAATTAATGCATATATGTCTAACGATGTTAGGACAAATAAAAAATTAACACGTGCCACAAAAAGTTGCGGCCCTTTTTCCACACCTGTTAATGAAATTTTGATAATAATACTAAAATATTCTCTTTTTTGGTTGCCACAAAAGTTGCGTTGACTTATGCATTCTCAAGTCTTGCATCTTCCACCGGCATTCACTTTTAATCAATCTTTTATCTGATATCCTAAGGTCCAGCTCCGGGAGGAAAGATCTCTTCGTGTAGCATCGATAGCGAGCGAGAGAGGGAGGTGATGGCCCCCAACTCGTTTCTGTCGCCTCCTTTGTGTTGCCTGTATTATAGACGCAAGAGGAGAAATCCGGTTAGTTCCGCTTTCTTGTTCATTTCTTTTGTGGGTTATGTCTGCGTGAGGATGAGGACTGTTGATTTCAGCTGGTGTATGCTCAGATCTGCATCTTCGGCGCAAATATTTCTTTGGACAACACAAGAACATTTTTTTTTTAATCTTAATTTGATCTTCAAACCGGCTTAGATCTCATATCCTTTTAGGAACATCATCAATGAGCCTAGATCGGATGGGGTCAACTCATTTTCTTTCCTTTCGTTTCCGTTTTCATTTTTCTTTCCTTTCTAAAGCAGCTCGATTGTCTCAGATCAGAACATCTAGTCAAGGCCTTATGCCTCCACTTTTTGCTTCGATGCTTTGCGGGAATTATATTAATCGGAGTGGCAACTTTGTGATAGAGTTCGCCTTTTCATTTTACAGAGGCCGCCGCCTCCTCCACTGCCGCCTCCCCGCCTCCCCTCAGTTGCCGCCACCGCCGCCTCCTCCACCACCACCACCCCTGCCTCTGCCTCAGTCGCTGCCACCGCCACCTTCTCCTCCACCGCTGTCCCTGCCTCCACCTTGGTCGCCGCCGCTGCCGCCTCCATCATCATTGCAGTCCTCGTCGTCTTTATCATCCATCTCTACCTCATCAAGAACCAATTATGAAGTGTTCTTGAGTTTTAGAGGTCCCAATACTCGCAATGGATTTGCAGATTACCTCTACACCAGCCTGATTAATGCGAGGATCAGGGTCTTTAGAGACAATAATGATCTTGATCCTGGAGAAAATATCCCTGATGCATTGGTTCAATCCATAAACCAATCCAAGATATCAATACCCATTATCTCCAAGGATTATGCATCCAGTAGGAGTTGTCTCATGGAATTGGCACAAATGGTGGTATGCAAAGAAGCAGAGGCTCCACTGGTCGTGCCCATTTTCTATGATATCGACCCCGCTGATTTAAAATACCAACGTGGATGTGTTGAGGAATCCTTCAGTAAGCACGAGCGCCGTAGAATTGACCGCAAGGAAATTTATAAATGGAAGCAGGCTCTCGGAAAGATTACTGAGATGATGGGATATGATCTGCGGAAGACAAACGAGGGGTAATCAACTTTTACTGTCCTTTTAATGATATTAGCTTTAGCTATATGAGAATTTTGCCAAGCACTATGTTTTTGAAATTTTTAACTGGATGGGGCTAGATTTGATAATGAGGCAAATGTACTTTCCGTGCCCTTCTTGTTGCCCACTGCATCGTCCTTAATTGGTAAATTTAGTACGGTTTAACTGGATTATTTCCTTTCGACAAAAAAAAAAAAAAACTAGATAATTTCCTTCGTAATTTTCATGGACTGTTGTTAATTATGTTGTAATCTCATCACGGTTCCTTATTTTCATCTTCACATTTGGCAGTCATGGTGCAATCATAGAGACAGTTGTTTCATATATTCTAGAGTGGCTGAAGAAGAATGATTTAGATGTGACTGACGGTTTGGTGGGCATGGAACCCCACATACGGGAGGTTATGAAAAAGCTTGGTGTCATCTATGTCAATGAGCAGGCAACCGGAGTACATGACAAAGATGTACACAACTGTTCTTGTAGGCAACCGGACTACCCTTGCAAAGGTTGTGTACAACAAAATTCATCGTCTCTTTGAACGCTGTAATATTCGAGAAAATGGTGCATACGATGGACTCATCATGGGCCTACAAGAACAGTTAATCTCAGACCTCCGAAGGAAAGAACGTAGAAGGCTAGGAACTCTTGATCAAATGACTAATGTCATAGAAAGTTCATTTAGCAAAATGAAAGTTCTCATTCTTCTTGATGATGTGCATGCTTTTGAACAAATCAAGCATTTAGTTAGGAAACTCAGTTGGTTTGGCCCGGGAAGTAGGATTCTCATGACAGTTGGAAAAATCGATGTTCTTGATGGTTATGGAGATGGAGTGGCTGATAAGTATGAGGTTGGAGAAATGGGGCCTTGTCAAGCTCTTCAACTTTTCCGCAAGCATGCTTTTAGTGGGTGTACTTGTGAAGAGGAGGATGAGTATGATTCTCTATCCAGAGATATTGTTAATACCATTGGAGGGCTTCCTTTGGCAATAGAAGTAACAGCTTCTTTCTTGCATAAGAATAAGGGGAAAAGACAAACATGGAAAGATACATTGGATAGCTTAAAAAGGAAGCCGGAGAATAAAGTCCAACAAGTGATCCAGTTAAGCTATGACTCCTTGCATGAAGAGACAAAGAGATATTTCTCGACATAGCATGTTTTTTCATTGGAACAGATGAGAGAATTCCCTTACACATGTGGCGTGCATGTAAATATGATCCAAGAGGAGTCAAATTTCTTCATGACCTAGGTTTGGTCAAAATTGGAGAAAACAATGAAATATGGATGCATAATCAACTAAGGGAATTTGGCCGGGAAACTGTTAGAATGCAAGATCCCCACGAGCCTCGAAACCGAAGTAGGTTATGGAATCACCTTGAAGCACTTTCCACACTTAATGGAAAGAAGGTATACTTTAAAGCATAAAACTTTTGGTGTAAACACAGTCAACAATCTTTGAAGATACTTCCTTTTCTTAATTTTTTCTTTCCCAAATGAAGTGTGAATGGCTATATTTCATTTCCCTTTCTACTTATTTAGTTCCTTCGATTTGCAGAGTCCTAGCAAGGTGGAAGCCCTTGGTCTCACATTTGATGAGGAACAAAGTGAAAGTTTAAGATGTGAAAGATTTAGCCATCTAGGGAGCTTGAGGTTCTTGAGATTGGACCGGGCTATTGTTGGAGGGAGTTCTCACGATGTATCTGGCTACCTAGGGCACTTGAGGTTTTGGAGATTGGACAAGGATTCTGTTGGAGGGAGTTCTCAGAATGTTCTTTCAAATTTAAGGTGGCTTGATTGGCAAGGGTGCAGTCAGATCTCTGAACTACTTATTTTTCATTTGGAGAAACTGGTCATTCTTGATCTATCTCGCAGTTTGGTCATTGGAGATTCACAAGTATGGGGACAAGTCTTGAAGGTAAAGTGCAATTTTGTCTATGTATCTTGGGATTATTAGAATAGCTAGCACCAACTGAACCTTTTTTGTCCTCTTTTCTTCAGAAGGCAAAGGAATTGAAGGTTTTGAACCTAAGTAGTTGTAGTAACCTGAATGCTTTTCCAGACTTCCATGCTTTGATGTACTTAGAGATATTGGTCCTGGAACATTGTTCCGCACTATCCCAAATTGATCCATTGATAGGTAATCTGAAGAACTTAGTCTCCTTAAATCTTAAATTCTGCAAATCCGTCAGCAAATTGCCGCAAGAACTGTGTGATATGAAAGATTTAGAAGAACTTCTGATAGATGGAACTGCCATTAAGAATATTGATTTCAAGCCAGCCTCCATGGAGAAACTTAAGATTCTGAGCGCTTGCCAGTGCAAAAAATTGGCTCATATATCAGACTCTATTGGTCACTTGGAATCTCTTGTGCATCTTCGACTGGATGGTGCTGATATTGAAGAGCTACCAGATTCTATTAAGTCCTTAAAGAAACTTCGGAGCCTGCTTCTAGGAAATTGTGAGAAACTATGTGAGCTTCCTCCTTCCATTGGGAATCTTGAGTCGCTGGAAGTCATGGATCTATCAAGCACCAAGATTGCTAGTTTACATAGGTCCATCAAGCATTTGAAAAATTTGAAAGTGCTGAAGATGGAGAATACTCACTTAGAAAAATTCCCCAAAGATATAAAAAATCTAGAAAAGCTGGAAGAGATAGATCTTTCACAATGCGGGAATCTGAAGGGGTGGATCATCTGTGATATCAGAGGATTATCCTCTTTGAAAATCTTGAGGTTATCATCTACCGAGATTAGTAGCCTACCCTGGACTCTTCCATTGCTCTCTGATCTCCAACAGCTAGATTTAAGTAAATGTGACCAACTTTGGGATTTGCAAAGACTTCCATCTAGTTTAAGCATTCTTCGCTGGGGATCCAAGACAATGTGGACTGTGTCAGACCTTTCTTTCTTGAGAAACTTGAAAGAGCTGTACTTGGGTGATAACTTTAATCCTACTGATCCAATGCAGAATTCTTCCCCTGAGCCACCACAAATTGGATGGTTAGCAAGACTAGCGAGTCTAGAAATCTTGGAGTTGTGCCACTCAAAGATTAACAAGCTACCTAAACATTTTAGTAAACTTCAACTTAGAAAACTTGTTTTACACTATGCATGCTTGTGTGACCTTGGGAGCTACCCTCTAGCTTATCGGTATTGTGCCTTCATAGCTGCATGATTCAATATTCATTATTTTCTACGGTGAGAGGTCTGTCTGAATTAGAACTCAAACGCTGTCACTTGGCAGAGACTATCAGTCTTAAAGGTTTGAGGCGATTGGAACTACTGAAAATATCTGACTGCAATGTGCGAAAACTTGATGGGTTGGAAAATTTGCCTCATTTTAGAAGGCTCACTTTAATGGACTGCCCTTCATTGACCGGATTGCCGGATCGAACAAATCGTACATTCGAAATCGATGGGTACAATTTCCCAGAAAAACAAATAGTCGGCGGTTATGGTGCTCGCACCGATGGTTAGAATATTGGGGAAATGCTTCAAGAATGATTCCGACTTATGAGTGAAGATCTTGCTGCACAGTGGATTTTCGGTCTATCTTCAATAAGAAGTTGGAGGCTCTTTGAAAGGTAAATATTGCTACTTTTTGCTTTCTTTGACTTGAACATCTGTACAGCTCCATGATGCGCACCACACGGTCCTTCTCTTTTGGTCCTGCAGTCAAATTTCCGAGCAGTGTCCTCTCCACCTCTTGGGCTTGGAACTTCTTTGTTGGTAGGCCCGACCTTGGGGGCTTGGACAGGCAAGTTTGTGCTTTGAAATCTTTTGCCAGCTTTCGATTTTAATTTCTCAATTCTTTCATTTATTTTCTATTCTTCTGGTGAAGATGCATAAATGGCAACTGGAGCACAGAATCCAACATAAAACTAACAACAGAAAAATTGATATTAGATAATTCAATTTGCCAGTGCTTTGTGCATGAAATCATGGAGCATTCTTGGCATTTTAATTTCTTCATTTTTCGCTCGTTTTTGTCATTCAGAAGAAGGTGGGGACAGATTTAGTAGCAATATACTGGGTGGGCATGGATCCTCAATGTCAGAATGATGATTGGGCAAAGACTCTACTTGGTGGAGGAGGAGAGATGGCTGGCTCTTTTGTTTGGATGGGAGTTTGTAGCCTTGGAAGTCCGGTGGATGCACGTTGAAAAGATAAGCTGATGGGACTCGAGTCCAACACGTGGCGTCGCATGCTGCTCGTTCCTTTTGGGCTGAGGCTTAAAAGATTAACAGGGGAGTCGCAGCTGCAGTGTTGCAGAGTTTGACTCTCAATCTGGGTCGATGTTGGTCTTAAAAGTTGTAAGAACAAAGCCTTTCGGGTACCCGTATCAGTGTTGCAACGAGCGTTAATCATTGTGCAATATCTGTTCTAATCAATACACTGATCCCGATTCCGTATTCTGCAACTTCCATCAGGCACTGCATTTTTCCATCAAACATTGTTGTGCATTATTATCTGCTATGCTCGAGCTCTCTCTTATGAAGGTTCATTATGCGACGGTCATATGATTTTAGCACTTCGACAGGCCAAAATAATTCGTTTGCGTTTTATAAAAAGGATTCTCCACCGTGAAAGCTTATTACACTACTTATGGCCATGTGATAAGGAGAAGAACCCACATCCTTTTGTTCTATGATGATCGTTTTCATTCTCTTTCGTTTTTTTAATCTTCTTTTAAATTGCTATTGAGAATGGTGATTTGTGGGTGATTTTCCTGAGGAAGCCTCCAAGATGTAACCGAAACTAGAATACTTCATAGGGTCAACTTGTCATCTTAAATTTCTGCTCTAATGAGGACAGTACATGGAGACTATTTATAGAAGTGAAAAAAACATTTTAATCATCTTGTAGGAGAGGAAATGCAGAGTGCTTTCAGGTATCCTTTAGAATATGTTGTTTGATATGGATTTCAAGTATGGATATTTACTATGTCATGAGAAATATTGGAGCCTCTTGAATATTACCGTCTGTATGTTGTGAGAGACTTTGGCCATGCAGACGCCTTAATATTTCCATGTTCCCTTCAAGCAACAGCCTTTGGCTACCAAGAACACTGTTTGTCATGACAGCCTCTGGCCTCGCAAACAAATAAAGAGCTTGAGGTTCTTGAGATTGGAACATGCTACTATTGGAGGGAATTCTCCGAATACTTATCAAAATTAAGGTGGCTTGATTGGCAACGATGCAGGTAGATCTAAACTACTTATTTTGCATTTGGAGAACTAGTCATTCTTGATCTATCTTGCAGTTTGGTCACAGGAGATTTACAACTATGGGGACAAATCCTGAAGGTAAAGTGTACATTAGCTTTAATATCCTGGGAGTATTAGAATAGCTAGCGCCACCTGAGCCTTTTCTCTCCTCTTTTCTTGCCGAAGGCAAAGGAATTGAAAGTTTTGAAGCTCAGTAGCTCACTAGCATGAATCTCCAGACCTCCGTACTTCAATGCATTTAAAGAGATTTTCCTGGAACGTTGTTCCCTATTATTATAAATTGGTTGATCCATAGGTAATCTAAAGAAATAAATCTCCTTAAATCTTAGGCCCTGTTTGGTAACCATCCAAACATGGCCAAATTCTGATTCTTTGTTCCGGAATCGGTTTCGGCCTAGAATCGCGTTTGGTAAAATTTTTGTTCCGGGAGCAGTTGGGAATAGAATCAAGAACCAAAAAAGTTGATTCTCGTTCCGGGAACGAATTTGAGAATCAAAATCAAAAATTTTCTTTTCCCTTCGGCCAATCTCGCGACCGCCGTCCACCGCCCGCCGCCGGTCCGGCGAGCTCGGCGGAGGCTCACTAGACCAGGGCGAGGTCCGGCGAGGCTCAGCCTCCCCAGATCTGGCGAGGCCGAGCCTCACCGTAGCCCGCAGTGGGCCTTCTTGAGGCCGGCGAGGTGGGCAAGCCTCGCGACGCCCGGCCCCACGGTGGCCAAGCGAGGCTCGCACGGCCACGGCGGGCTCGCCCGGCCCCGGTGGCTGGCAAGCCTCGCCCAACCCCGACGGGCGGCCTCACTAGATATGGCGAGGCCGAGCCTCGGCGCGGCTAGGCGACCCTCGTCCAGTGCCGGCGAGGCTCCAGGGTGAGGCATGAGCGAAGAAGAAGAAGATGATGAGAAAATAAAAGAAAAAAAAGAAAATGAAAAGAAAAAATGAAAAAAAGAAAAAAAGGAAAAAAGTAAAAAAAAAAAAAAAAAATATTTAAAAATTAAAAGAAATTGATTTGGAATAGAATTAATGAACATGATACCAAACGCAATTCTATTCCGAATCGGAAATTTTGGATAGTTCCAAACGGCTTAAAATGTTTAGAATCGGTTCAGGACAGGAATAAAAGAATCGGTTTTGATCGGAATCTACTCAGGGAACGGAATCGTTACCAAACGCGCCCTTAAGTTACGAGATTCTCCAAAGACTTGCGAGAAGAACTATTATGTGAAAGCTTTGGAAGAACTTCGATTGATGGAACTTTCGTACGTATGATTCATTTCGACAAGCCTCTGTGGAGTGACTTGAGATTTTGAGTGCTTGCCAGGGTGAAAGTTTGACTCATATATCGGATTCCATTGGTCACTTGTGGCGCGCATGACAACCATTTGTTCAAATAATTTCGGAATAAATAGATTTTTTTATTTATTTCTAGAAGAGTTTCTAAGAAAAATAACCATTTGATAACAACACAAAATTTCTACTCTAAAATTAGAAATTCGTTTAATAACAACACGAAATTTCTTCCTTTCGGCCCGGTGGCGACAAGCGCGAACTTTAATATAAAAAATAAAAATGATTTAGTAACAAAAAAATAAAGAATAAAATAAAATAAAATAAATCATAAAATGAATAAAAATTAAAAAATTAAAATAAATTTATTAAATTTATTTTTAATAAAATAATTTATAAATTTATTTTTAATAAAAATAATTTATAAATTTATTTTTAATAAAAATAATTTATAAATTTATTTTTAATAAAAATAATTTATAAATTTATTTTTATTTATCATAAATAATTTATTTTTAATAAATTTAATAAATTTAATTTTAATAAACTAAAAATAAAATGATAAATAAAAATAAATTATTTATTTTTAATAAATTTTTATTTTTAAATGAATAAAATGAATATATTTACTTTTATTTTTATTTTATTTTTAATAAAATGAGGAGAGGCGAAGGAGGAGGAGGAGGAGGAGGCGGAGATGTAGAGGAGATGAGGGAGGACTCACCAAAATTAGGATTTAATGGGAGAAATTATTGCGGTTTCTCTTTTAAATCAATTTATGGAATAGAAATCTATTCGAAATAGAAAAACTAAGTAGGTTTAGGCTGTGCATGGTAACATTTCTTGGCCGGGAACAATTTCTTTTCGAAATAGTTCTTTTCTATTTCTATTACGGGAACAATTGCTATGTAAAAAAACTCGTTTGGTAACTACACAAAATTTTCTCTAGAAATAGAAAAGAATAGAAATGCGTTTGGTAAAAACGGTTTCTTTTTATATTTATTTGTTTTTATTTTTGCTAGTAGACCGCCACCGCCGCCGCCCGGCCGGCGACCCTGGCGGCGGCGGCGGCTGCGGTCGGTGGCGGCCACCCGGCGGCACGGCACGATCGGCCGCGGCCACCGGCAGCGGTGGCGGTGGTCGGTCGGCCTCCGGCGGCGGCGCGGTCGGTCGGCGGCCAGCCCGCGGGCGGCAACGGTCGGTGGCGGCCACCGGCGGCGGCGGTGGTCGATCGGCCTCGGCAACGGTGGTCGATCGGCCTCCGGCGGTGGCGGCGCGCGGTCGGCGGTGGCCACCGGCGGCGGTAGCGGTGGCGGTCGGCCTCCGGCGGCAGTAGTGGCCGGCGGCGGCGATTAGCGGCGACCGGCAGGCGGCGACCCCGGCGGCAGTCGGTCGCCTCGGGCGTGGTCGGTTAGCCTCGGTGGCCGCGCCGGTCGGGCGGTCGGGTGGCGCGGCAGACCGGCGGCGACCGGCGGCGGTCGGATCGGCCTCGGGCGATGGTTGTCGGCCTCCGGTGGCCGGCCGGTCCCGGGCGGTCGGGTGGCGAGCGGTCGTCGGCGTTGGCGGGCGCGGCGGTGGTGGCGGCGGCAGTCGGCCGGCAACGCGGCGGCAGTCGGCCGGTGGCGGCGGTCGGGCGGCGGCAACGGTCGGTCGGCCTCAGTGGGCGCCGGTCCCGAGCCCGGTCGGGCGGCGCGGCGGTCGGGCGGCGACGGCGGCGGTCGGCCGATGGCGGCGACGGCCAGCCGGCCGGATCGGCTGATCGGCGGCAGCGCGGTCGGCCAGCAGCGGCGATCAATGGCGGTCAATGGCGATTAGCAAGAAGAATAAAAAAAAAAAAAATTCACTTATTTCTTAAACTTGTTCCGGAAACAAAAGCAAGCATTTTTACTTCTCATTTCTATTCCAAAACCATTCCCAGGCTAACTTTTTGTTCGGGAACAAAAAACTAAGTTGCCATTATCAAACAGATTTCTATTCTTTTTTGTTCAGGGAAGAAGAATAGAAATTCTTTAATTTGGGGAAGGTTACTTTGGAATAGAAAAATTATTTGGAACAGAAATTTTGGTTATCATGCACCCCATTGACTTCTCTTTTCTATCTTGGATTGGATGGTGCTGCTATTGATAGCCTCCCAGATTCTATTGGATCCTTAAAGAAACTTTGGAGCTACATTTAGGAAATCGTGAGAATTTACCGTGACTTCCTTATTCCATTGGAAATCTTGAGTTGCTGGTAGTCATGATCTATCAAGCACCAAGATTGCTAGATTACCTAGGTTGGTCAAGCGTTCGAGAAATTTGAAAGTGCTGAAGATGGAGTTACAGTGGGATATTTTCAGAAGTTCCAATAGCCTATCAAGCAATAGTCAAGGGAGTTGCAACTGCAGTGTTGCAGAGTTTTGTATCTCAATCTGGATCGATGTCAGTAACTTAAATGTAGTAAGAACAACGCATTTCCCCTACCCGTGTCAGTGTTGCAACGGGCGTCAAATGGGGAATTACCATCTCATATCTGTTCTAATCAATACCCCGATCCTGAGTCCGTATTGTGCAACTTCAATGAGACACTGCATTTTTCCATCAAACATTGTTGTGGTTCCTTAGCTGTTGTGCTGGAGCTCTCTTATTCGAAGGCTTATCATGCGACAGTCATATGATGTTAGTGGCAGTGCTTCCACAAGCCAAAATAATTCATTTCTGTTTTTCAAAATAGATTCTCCACCATAAAAGCTAATTATACTACATTTGGCCGTGTGATAAGGAGAAGTACTTACATGCCTGTGTTCTCTGATGATCATTTTCTCTCTCTTTTTCTTATTTGCATCTGAGAATGGTGATCCGTGGGTGATTTTTCCTGAGGAAACCTCCAAAATGTAGCTGTAACTAGAATGCATCATAGGGTTATCTTGTCATCTTGAACTTTTGCTCTAATGAGGATGGTAATGTAGACAATAACTAGAAATAGAGAAAGTGAAAAGACATGGAAACTCTTCTTGTCGGAGGGAGGACTTGCAGAGTGCTTTCGGGTTATCCTTTAGAATATGTGGTTCAATATGGATTTCAAGTACGGATATTTACTGTTTCACGAGAAATATTGGAGCATCTTGAATTACCTTTGTTGTCAGAGACTCTGGTCACGTGGATGCCTTAAAAATTTCCACATTCCCTTCAAGCAAACGGCCTTTAGCCGCCAAGAACACTGTCTATCATGACAGCCTCTAGCCATGCAAACTCCACGAAATTTTCTGAGCAAGACTATAGTTTGGCCTCTGCTCAGAGCGACGAATATGTGCATAAAAGCTCCACATGATCGAAATAAACTACATTAGTAAAACCTTACTAGCAGTAGATTCATTTAATTGCGAACTATTCGTTGATAAGTTCTTTGACACTCACATTTAGCTGTGTCAATGAATGTATAAACTGTAGTAATCTATATAGCTTATGCCGGAGTAACCTCACTATATGACGGATTGTTCCATTACAGTAGTACATGAAGATGAATCGCTCCTCTGTGCTGGAGATGACTTAAAAGCATGAAACCCTGCAGAGCAAGTCAAGTCTCTTGAATGAAGTTGGGATTTCATTTTCCTGTTGATAATACAGGTTCGGAGTTTTAATAAATATAATGGACCACAAAGAAGTTTGTTCAATGATGAAGGGTCCAAGAACCTCGTTAAACGAAACGATTAGCAAATTTCATGAAGTTAACCTCGAAACCGAAGTCCCATCCCCTGGTGTCAACATATGCCATATAAATAGAAGGTATGATCATGCAAGAAGATGAGGAAGAACAAGAAACCATCAATTAGAAGTTCAAGACCTATAAATACTAGAACTAAAAGGAGGATGAAGGAATGCTCAACCTTGCTAAACTCTTATCTGACTTTTCATCTAGTCTTTCATTTGGGTCCTTCACGATGTCATATGACTTTAGTCTTCACTTCTGTGTTAGGATCCCTTTGTTTGAAAGAAAACTATTTTGAAAAATTATTTTTAGCTTTTCAGTATTTAATAAATGGAAACTAATCAATAAAAAAAAAGTTTGTATAAGATTTGAAAACGACAAGCTTAGATTAAGGGAAAAATGACTTCGCCTTCTCATGAGATGAAAATCACTTTTTCTCAATTACGATCATTTTCATTTAAATGAAAATTAACCTAATCTTTGAAACTTGACCATATATTCAATGATATGCTTGACAGGTGAGCTCAGGACACTAATTTTTATGTTCTATTTCAAATGCATAGCAACTATTTAATTACACCTAATGTAACTTTAGATTACGTAGGAAGGTGTAACCAGTAAGTTTCATGTGTCATAATGAATGAGAGAGAGAGAGAGAGAGAGAGAGCCAATCATAGGATGAAGCCATCGCCATCCCCATTGCCGTACACGTGTCCCGTGTTACCTTCCCCTGGGCCCGAGAATAATGGTACTTTTGCCGAGTGGGATTGCGGTAATGAAAGCATCTTTACAAGATGCCCCCTGCTGAGAATTGGCAGAAGGATTCTGCAAATGACAGCATCGACAAGTGTGCGGTGTCGAGAGTCGTCTGCATAACGCCGATGATTGATTATCTGCGAAAGACACGAATCTCCGGGTGATCTCTCTCGTGTCACATGCCTGCTGCGCCTGTCGCATTATTAGATTAGCCCTGCCAAAAAAGCAACGAAAGAAATGATGCCATCTACCCTTTCGAAAAAATCATGTGTTAGCAGCCTCACCATCCGCTTTGTCTTTTGCTCTTATTCTCTAGCATCTTTTCCTAATGACGCGGACCCAAAGACCTGGCAATACTAAAATAAGCCAGAGTCATTGTTATGCGTAGACAATCTTGATCCGAAACGGTTTGCACGTAATTGACAGGATTTGAACGGTCATATTTGGTTCTCGAACTAAAAATTATCAGCGCTCTAATTAAATGCGCTAAATCTTTATTCTTGTATTCTACATATGTGATTTTCTATATCAACATGTAGCATGATGTTTTTCTTTAGCTCTCTTGTCGACTAAATTGATGTAAAGTAACTTCTACGCAAATATCGATTTTTTTATGCCCTTTGAGAAAATTTAAACATTCATAATCAATTGGGTAATCACTAATAAAAAAGACATCGATGTTTAATTGCGATCAATTTCATACTAATAGAAGCACAATTTCTAAAGCTCAAAAGCACAAATTCTCCATCACATCTCACATTTATTCTTCCAAACATTGTGGAGCCCAATTGCTGTCATTTGAGGCACCCTTTCCTACGGTCCCCGCAAGGAAGAATTATGATCTTTTATAGATACTAGACCTATCAAAAGAATGGATCGGGTTGAATTGTGTCAGGTCGAAAATGATTCGACCTAAATCAATCAAATTAAGCTATTTGACCCATTTTATATTCAATGCAATTTAGTAATTCATACTTAATCCCTATTTGATCTAAATCCAACCCAGCTCGACTCAAAATTCAACTTTAGCAACATTTCTCTTTAAATGATCAACTTTGAAGAAGGTGCTTTATGGATTGATTTGTCGAGTTAGCGAGGGAGCTTGGAGGTCAGGTTATGGAAGGGGCATGAAGGTGGTGGTGAAAGGTTGGGTTTCCTTGAAGTGCAATTCGCAACAATAGAGTGAATCCGCAAGACCTGATGATGATGAAAGTAGAGCGCGAGTCATGAAATCAAACAGGGAGAGAGAAGATAATGGTGAAGAAAGATTAAAGTAGGCTAAGTCTAGCCTATCTATTAAATGAATTGAAAGTGGGATTATAACAAACCCGTTAAAACCCCTATGTTTTGGGCTTTTGACTTTATAAACCCTACCATCATCTTCTTCTTCTGCTAGTATTGCCATGTCTGGCCCAAATAAAGGTCCTGTAGGCGCAATTCTAATGACATGCACGTAGACTCACCTTGACTCACCTACTCTAATTCCCGGAGGCGCGAATCTAGTGACATATGCACGTAGACTCACCGACTCCTCCTCCTCTTCTTCTTCTTCTTCTTGAAGGAGGGGCATACAGAGATTTCGATGGTTGGACCGTCTAATGAACCGGGACAGAAAGAGGAAGATTTGGAGAAAGAGGAATTCAAGAAAGAAGGCAAGAAATAGCATAAGGGGATAGTTATCCAAAAAGTATTAAATTTATTGTACAGTGATCAATTCAATCATTATGTTTGTAATTTGGTCTATTTAGTCTTAAACTTTTTGAGAGTTTTTCAATATAATTCACGTGGCTAATTTTGGTAGGAAATTGCTAACATGGCGATCCAGTCAATGTCAGCTTACCTACATGTCGGCGTTAATGTAGATGATTTTTAATTTTTTTTAATTTTCCTATTTTTAAATAATTTTTTTTTCATTTTTTTCTCGTTGAGGCCTTGGCAACCCCAATGAAAAAAAGAAATAAAATAAAATAAAATAAAATAAATTGGAAAAATTTAAAGCCAAATTGATCATGAACCGAAGTTATAGGTTTGGTTTGGATCGTGACTTGACTTGGGTTCAGATTTTTTTCAAAATTTATAATAATTCGATTTAGGATGAAAGCACTTTGAAAGCAAATCAAACAGAAACCAAAGCATCCTAAAAATAGCTAAGAGCCTCGAAGGATAATGCGTGTTGTGGAGTGGAAATGTGGATGTGGAAGTGCAAGTCCTGGCATCGGATAGTGCTCGTAACAAGGCTAGTCCTCGTCCTAAACCCTGATAAGTCTTAAGCCGGTCTTTCGATAATTAGTGCATATATGTGCTGGTAGAAAAAAATGACAGAAGAAATGTATTCAGATTAACGTTACTTCATGCTCCTATGGATTGTCAAAATCGTTTGCGTCTGTGGCATCATTCTGGAGAACTTAAATGCACCTTCAAACCTAGCCCAGGCCATGGTGGGAGTTTTAAAGAAGGGTTGTCATTGGGAGAAGGAAGGGAGGAGAGGTGTGCAACGTGCTCGCCCTGCCTCTTTCGGACAGTTCTTGGATAGTTGTCAGTTAATGGACCCAGAGAGTAAGGGATGCTGCTTCACGTGGTCGAATAATAGGGATGGGATGGCAAAGGTTTGAGAGAGAATTGATCAGGCAGCAGCGAAAAAGAACCGGAAAGCTTCCTTCCCAAACGCTGAAATCTGGGCTCTTCCTACAGAGGGCTATCTTAATTTGCTCTAATTGAACCACCCAGGAGGAAAGAGGAGTTTAAGTTTGAACAGTTTTGGCAGGAACATTGCGAGCGTCCAGGTTTAAAAGTAAAGCAATGCAATGAGACTACTGATTCTCCCTATAAAATTAATAGTCTCCTTAGCACTAAGATCCGAGAGTAGAAAGAAGTTCCATAATGCCAGGAAGAAGATTGAAAGATTAAAATAACAGCTTACTCGGTTGGTAAAAATCAGAGTAGACCAGCTTCATAGGGAGTGACAAAAATCTATTCGAGTGAGGATCGACCAGCTTCGGAGGCAAAAGGAGCAGTATTGTCATCTGAGTCTAGGGTTTGATAGATGAAATCGCATGATCGTGATACCAAACCCAACCTCAACCATCTAAAAGACGTCAACTAAATAAGATTTCTCCATGACAAGACACTGAAGGGACTTGGCGTGCTGCGACTGAAAGACTGAAAGGAATGATGACCAAGTTAACGAGTGATTCGCACTTGACATGGCAGTTATAAAATTCTTGACGCGATTATAGATCAATGCCCTAAGGTGGTATCATTTGAGATGGGCACCTGAACTCACTAGACCTCGACTGATGGAAGATATCCGGTTGGCTCCTTTTCGGGATGGGAGCAGCTAAAGCACCGGGATCAGACGAAATGAGCGGATTGTTTAACCAAAGATACTGGGAGACTGTTAAAGCAAAAAATATTCTGTTAACACGAGTTGTTTTCATATGTCGATAGGAGATCGAACCAAGCCTAGATTACATTAGTTCTCAAAGTGCCTTCGCCGAGTGTATAGCTCAATGGCCTCTGCAATTTTGCATGTAAAGTGATAGCCAGAGTATTAGCTCACCGATTAAAATCATTAATGCCTCATTTGATTTTTCCAATTTTAAAGCGCCTTTGTTCCGGGGCCTAAACTTTAAGATAATTTTATGTCATGCATGAAGTGTTTTGTGAGGTTGTCCCACACCAGTTGTGGAAGGAGTTGAGGATCAGTTTATAAGTGCAAGGGGAAATTTTATCATATGAGCTGACTTGTGGGGATGAGAGAGGCTCAAGTTCACCTAACAATTTTGCATCATTTACGAAGGGGGCAAAGAAAGAGGAATTTTGATGTTTTGCTCAAGTTAGACACTTCTCATGGCTCGTTTGATGAAGCCGTTCTGCTCTATATGGTTCAACTAGATTATGCATTGCTAGACTGATGTTTCTTGATGTTTCTTTTGGTGTTAAGTTAATTGGAGAGCTAGTCCCGTATTTCGTACCTACGCGAGGTTTACGACAATGTGATCCATTGCCTCCTTATCTGTTTATCCTAGTTCCATATTCCCTATCGATCTTAATCAGTACTGCAATTCAAGAAGGAAGGCTTAAAAGGTATAAATTTGACATCGAATGCCCGTTTTTTGCCATTTATTATTTGCTGATGACTCCATCTTCTTCCTTGAGAGGTACGTCAGAGAATGGTAGGAGCTATTGAACATTTTGAATCGATATTGTTATGCATCTGCCAAACTATTAATCTAAACAAATATGGGGTTCTCTTGAGGAAAGGTTGTCCAGAGTCATCAGAAAAATGTTGCAGAAACTCTCAAGGTCCCGCTTTTAGAAGATGCAGGAAGATATTTAGTAGTGTCATCTAGGCGGGGAAGATTCAGAAAAGTAGTTTGCTAATGGTTTATTTCCAGAAGGCTTGCATCTCATTTAGTTCTCAATTTTCATTGACTTTTTTGATTAAATGACAGTGCAAACGATGTAGCCTTGTCAGGTAAGCATCAATGAGAAGGAAAATGATTTTACCAGGGTCACTCCCCTGAAAAAATTCTGCATACGACACCAACTCCCGGAGTAGAAATTGGAAAAAAAGTTTATATAAAAAAAAAATGAAAGTTTGAAGCATAGAGAAGGAGATGACCATTGTGGGTGCTTAGGACCTGAATGACTAAGGGAATCCCTTCTAGTAGGAGTGTAATATGTCCAGCACCACATTGTTCTGTTTCTCCGCCGGCTCTCTTTCCATTGATATGAAGAATCCTCACCTGCTCCGCCTTCTATGCTCAATCCAAGAATTGTCGGCTTTGAACACATGTACGGTCAAAGTCTCCTTCCAATCGACCAAACCTTGCGTGAACGACAAGACCTTGGAATCTAAGGGAATCTGCTTGAAGACGAGGAAGTTAACTAGAAAGGTAAATTCTAAAGGGTTAATGCCATCAAATATTTCAAATTGGTACCTTAGCGTACCAACTTCTGCTTATGACTATGTTGCGGGCCACGCCAAGGTTATCATCTTGATTCTTTTTTTCTTGGGGGGTTATGTCTGCGTGAGGACCGTTGATTTTGGCTGGTATATGCTTAGCTCTGCGTCTTGGTGCAAATTTTTCTTTTTGGACAGCAATAAAGGATTGACTGGAACATTCTTTGTTTATCTTGATTTGTTCTTCAAATTGGCCGGATCTCATCTTCTTTCGAGGACATCGTCAATGGAAAAAATTACCAAAAAAGTCTTAAATATATTACAATTATATCAATTCAGTGTTTTTTTTTTTTTTTGTTATCTAAAGGTCTGATGGATTTTAAGTTTGAGCCTGTCGACCACACTACATCGATATTTTTTTCAACATAAGAAGCCAACCTTCATCCCTAATTTCGTTCTCTAGATCAAAGGAAGAAGGTGTTGCTACATTAGTATGCTTTGATACCTTTACCTAAGGAAATTGTCAATCGTCAAGAGAGATCTCAAGTCTAAACCCGTTAACATATTTAATTGGATTTACCCTCACTCAAAGTTCAAACTAAGAAGTTATAAACTTACTAGGATATTTTAACTCATCTATTTCACATTAATTTTCTGATGTGAAACATTTTTTTAATGCATTTCACGGCAGAGGAATTGAGAATTTATTTTCAAAGGATTCTTGAAAGCACCTATTATTGCAATTCTTTTGCTGGGAAGGGAAATCCTCCAATAGCGACATTACAAACGATGTAATTTGTTGAGGCCCCACCATCAAGAACTGTTATTCTTGTGATTGTAATTCGTCGTAGCAAAAGTCAAATAAGGGCTAGTTCTTTCGCTCAATGTAAAAGTTATGGTCATAGGAATATTAATTGCGCAAATAGTCGTATCACTTTTAATTTTCTTTATACAAAAATTGAAGAAGGTTACATATTTTACTTAAATTGCTGGGATAACCTCCCTAAGCTATTTCGAGCATGCAAAATAATCTAATATTACTAAGAAGCGCTTCATTGTTTGATAGATGCACATTGTGTCAAAGATGGGGCCCTTGAAATGGGAATGCCATGCTATTATCAAGGACGAACCTGATATCAGGAGCCAAGGTGTCTAAAAGTTAGATGAGCATGAATAGAAGGCGAACAAGTCCGGTAGAACGAGGAGTTCAGGAACTTGACTGGACCAGGCAAAGATTAACAACTGATGAGAACTAAGATCGCCAATATGCTTGAAATGACTAAAAGCATGGTAGGCAAACAGTCACATTTCAGCGTAAAGCATGAAAACCTTGGAAGAACCGTCGGCGGAGGCAACTCCTAATATCAATTCGTGTAGAAGACGTATCAAGTGCTTCTCGTAAAAAACTGGGGTGAATTTTTGGATAAAAGAAAACATTTTGATAAAAAGAAACTTCACCTGAATAAGAAAACCTAGACCTCTTTTGCATTAACTTGAAATTCAAAATAGAGGCAAATGACTAGTTTCAGATTCTGGAGGCTCATAGTAGAAAGCCTGGAGTTGAATCACGGCAATTTACATTTTTTGTGCGAACAGCCAGAGGATCAAATGATGGACAGAAGTAGAAATATCCATTTAGGGAAAGTGTATTTGTGATTTTCTCTAAAAGCGCTTTCTTGCTTATTGCAATTAGTGATCAGAAACTGTTATAGTGTGAGAAAGGCACTTGCAATTTCATAATTTATCTACTAGCTTTTGAGCTAAAGCAACACCTCCTTCTATATGTAAATTTCTGAAGATTATTGGTGGAAACCAACTTGGTTTAAGGCTGTTAATTCGGAAAAGTGGATGCAGACTAATATAAACTTTATTCTTTTGGGTTGATGACTTAAACATTGTAAATTTGCTTGCATTCTTCTAAATCTCAGCGCTTTATCTGTTTGATAGAAAACCCACCATGCATTGATTGTTTCTGCTTCTGCCAAAATTTATTTGCAAAAGAAAATTGAATTATTTAAGACCTATTCATCTCTGAATTGTTGTGTGAGTCTTATAAAAGGGAAAAAAAGTAAATGGAGAGAACTTGACGCCATAAAATTTAGGATAAATGTGTAGCGTGGGATTGCGCAATTTTCTGATCTCGTCTCGAAAGACTAATTAAATATATTTAATAAAGATATATTCAATTTTAAAATAACGGTTGGGCATGTACCAAAGATAATCAATGAATTAGAGTTTATTTTGCATCAACTATTTAAGAAATCAGCAAGGACCTTGATACTTTCCCAAGTCAGAATTCACGAGTGCCTTTGTATGGTTGGGCGAGGGGGACTGACACAGGACGGACGCTGCTTTCCAGTCGAGCAAAAGATGACCTTATGACAGTCTTTTTTTAAATGTTTTTTTTTTCTCTGTCGTCTGGTGTATTCCACGCATAGAAGTCCTTCCCGTCAACGCGCTAATAACGTGGAATCGCTTCTGCAGAGCAGGCCAGACGTCGTCGGTGAGTGAGCGAGAGAGGGATGTGATGGCCCCCAACTCGTTTGTGCCTCGTTACGTCTGCCTGCGTTTTATAGATAGGAGAAGGTGGTAAAAAAAAAATTATTTAACTTCTTGTTTTCGGAAATAATTTTTAGAGATTTTTCTTTTTATATTTTTCTTTTGTTCTTCTTCCTTGTTGCGGTTACCGCCGGCCACTTGCCAATCGTCGGCCATCTCCTACCACTCGCGGCCATCGTCGGCGGGTCGATCACCCACAACTGTTGGTGACGGTCGCCACTTTGCCCATAGCCCACTAGCCACCGCCCATAGCCCACTAGCCAACGACTTCCACCATCCACCGGCCCTACCGTCGCCACCGCCACTTTCGCCACTTTTGCCGCCGCATGATCGCCACCGGTCGCTACCCCCATGGCTGGTAGGCTGTGGGCGGCAATCCTGCGGTGGCGGTTGGCGGCAACGGTCAACGGTCGTGCGACAGTAGTGCGATGATCGCACGATGGTCGTGCGGCAGTCTTGCGGCGGTCGGCGGCGACGGTTGGCAATGGTGCGGCGGTGGTGCGGCGGTGGTGCGATGGTCACGTGATGGTCATGCGGCGGTCGTGCGATGGTCATGCGATGGTCGTGCGGCGGTGCAGTCCATGAGTAAAAAAAAAAAATAAATATAAAAATTTATAATTTTTACCAAACGCGTTTTTATTCTTATCTATTCCAAAAATAAAAATTTCGCATAATTACCAAATACCTTATTTTGCTTAGAAATTGTTCCTGGAGTAAAAATAGAAAAAAACTATTTATGAAAAGAAATAGTTCCCTATAATAGAAATGTTGCCATGCGCACCCTTAGAGGTCCCGATACCCGCAAGATATTTGCAAATTACCTCTACAATGGCCTGATTAGTGCAGGGATCGCTGTCTTTACAGACGATATTGATCTTGATATTAGAGAAAATATCACCGATGCATTGGTTCAATTCATAAAGCAGTCTAAGATATCAATACCTATTCTCTCGCAGAATTATGCATCCAATAAATATCGTCTCATGGAGCTGGCCCAAAGGGTGGAATGCCAAGAAGCAGGCGCTCAAATGATCATGCCCATTTTCTATGATGTTAGCCCCGCTGATTTAAAATACCGACGTGGATGTGTGGGGGAGGCCTTCAGTAAACATGAGGACCGTGTTGACCGTAAGGACACCAATAAATGGAAGCAGGCTCTCGAAAAGATTGCTGAGATGAAGGGCATGATCTGGGAAATACAAACATAGGGTAATCAACTTTTTACTGTCCTTTTAATGTAATTCGCTTTAGCTCTACGAGAATTTGGCGAAGCAATGTTGTCGAAATCATTAATTGGATAGCACTAGAATTGATACTGAGGTAAGTGTACTTTCCGTGCCCTTCTTGTTGCCCACTGCATCGTCCGTGTTGGTCAATATTTGGTACGGTTTAACTGGATTATTTCCTTTGTAATTTTCATAAACTGTTGTTCGTTATTTTTTAATCTCATCACGACTCCTTATTTTCATCATCACGTTTGGCAGTTATGGTGCACTCACAGGGAAAGTTGTTTCAGATATTTTAAAGCGGTTGAAGAAGAATGATTTATATGTGACTGCATGTTTAGTGGGCATGGAACCCCACGTGTGGGAGGTTATGAAAAAGCTTGGTGTCGTCTATGACAATGACCAAGTAATCGCAGTACATGACAAAGATGTACGTGTGCTTGGGATACGGGGCTTGCCAGGGATTGGCAAGACTACCCTTGCAAAGGTTGTGTAGAACCAAATCCATCGTCTCTTTCAACGTCGTAGCTTTCTTTCTAATATTCGAGAAAATGTTGCATTCGATAGACTCATCATGGGCCTACGAGAAAAGTTTATATCAAACCTCCAATGGAAAGAACCAAGAAGGCTAAGTACTTGTGACGGAGGTGCCAAAGTCATAGCAAATTCATTTAACGAAATGAAAGTTTTCATTCTCCCAGACGATATGGATCATTTTCACCGGATCAAGCATTTAGCTGGGGAACTCAATTGGTTTGGCCCAGGAAGCAGGATTCTCATGCCAGTTGGAGATATTAATGTTCTCGATGGTTATGGAAATGGAGTCTGGGTCGATGTCGGTAACTTAAAAAGTAGCAAGAACTAGGCATTTCCCCTACCTTGTCTTGTGTTGCAACTAGTGGCAAATGGGTAATCGCTGTCTCATGTCTGTTCTAAACAATACACCTATCCCGATTCCGTATTATGCAGCTTCCATTTCCATCAAAAACTGTTGTGCTTCCTTATCTACTCTGCTCAACCTCTCTTATTCAGCTCATTATGCGACAGCCATATGAAGTTAGCGCTTCCATGCTTCTGTTCTGTGTGATCATTTTCTTTCTCTTGCTTTCTTCTTTGCTACTGAGAATGGTGATCCGTTGGTGATTTTTCCTGAGGAAGCCTTCAAGGTGTAACTGGAACTAGAATGCATCATAGGGTCATCTTGTCATCTTAAACTTCTGCTCTAATGAGGACAGTACACGTGGACCATAACTAGATATGAAGAAAGTGAAAGAACATGGAACTCTTCTTGTAGGAGAAAGGAAATGCTCGGTGCTTTCAGTTTATCCTTTACAATATGTTGTTCGATATGGATTTCAAGTGCGGATATTCATCGGGTCATGAGAAATATTGGAGAATCTTATATATTACTTTTGTCTGCTGTTAAAGAATCTGGCCATGCAGACATCTTAAATATTTTCGTGTTCCCTCCAAGCAAACAGTCTTTGGCTATGCCATTCCTCCAAATTTTCTGAGTGACTATAGTTTGGCTTTTGGCTTTTGGCTTTTGGCTTTTGGCTATGCTCAAAGCAATAAATATGCGCATAGAAGCTCTCCACAATCGAAATAACTGCATAAGTATAACCATACTAGCAGTAGCAATGGATTCATTTAATTGCGAACAACTTGATGAGGAGATCTTTAGCACTCGCATTTAGCTGCATTAATGAATGTACTGATTGTACAATTCTATATAGCTTACGGCGGAGCAACCTCACTTTATCATGGACTATTCCATTATAAGAGTACATGAAAATGAATCGCTCCTCTGTGCTGATGATGACTTGAAAGATGAACCTTGCAGACCGAGTTGAGTCTCTTGAATGAAGTCATGATTTCATTTTCTCGCTAATAATACGTGTTGGGAGTTCTGATAAACATAATGTATCACGTGGAAGCTGGTTCGACAATAAAGGGCCAAAGAACCTCGTTAAACGAAGTGATTAACAAAATTTGATGAAGTTAACCTTGAAACTGAACTTCGTCCCATCCATTGGTGTCGACCTCTGCCATATAAATAGAAGGTATGATCGTGCAAGAAGATGAGGAAGATCAAGAAACCATCAATCGGAAGTTCAAGATCTGTAAATTACAGGAACTAAAAAGGAAGATGAAGGAATGTTCAACTGCGCCAAAACCCTTACCGACTTTTCATCCAGTCTCTCCTTAGGTCTTTTTGTAATACTTCTCAACTTTAATCTCCACTTTTGTGTCAGGATCCCTCTGTTTGATAGGAAAATTATTTTTGAAAAATTAATTTGTAACTTCTTGATATTTAATAGACAGAAATCTAATCAATTTACAAAAATATTTACAAGATTTAAAACGACAAACTTAGATAGAAAGAAAACAACTTCGCCTTTTTCCTAAATCACCATAGTCACAAAATAAACGAAAATTAAACGTTTTCTTTGAAAATCTTTATCAGTAATTGTAAATATGGTTGTACCGTAGTCGAACAAAATGTGGTTGCTCCATTCGCGTCATTTATTTTTTTTGTTAACCTTCCGCGGAGATTATTCTACAAGCAAATTTATATATATATTAATTATTTTTAGATTACTTTGCCCAATAAAAAGATTTTATAGTCCTTCATAACGACCTCCGCGAGTTGGCTCATTCGCATCGCAGCCGTCCATCCTCCCTGCGGAATCGTCGGCCTCCGGTGCTCGCCTCCGGAACCGCCGCAATCGCCGCGGCCGCCGCCGCCAACGACGACAGGTCCATTCTCTCTCTCTCTCTCTACACCGAGCTCAGCATGTCGCAGTTCAGGGGCTCCGGTCACCTGAAAACCCCGGGCGAAATCTCGCAGAGCCAGTGACGCGCGTGCGGTTGAGAAATGGAGCAGCGAGCTTGCTTTCGTTTCGGTTTCCAGCTTCGTTTTTTGTTAGGGTTTTCAGGCGGTGTATCGACGGCTGTCGAGCTGTCGAGATTGCGCTGTGGAAGAAGGTATGGCGAAGTGCCAATGTGCAGTGTGCTGCGGGGTCAAGAAGGCATCGGACCGTGACGACGTTGTGATATTTTCGAACTATTGAGCAAGAGAGCGAGTATTGAGATCGGTAAGAATGGATTTTGATGCGTGGGATGCTTTCGTTCGGAGGTGGCGTGGTAAGAATTGGTAGTTCGGTTTTGATGTGCGAGCGAGCGAGCGAGCGAACGAAGAGTAGGTTGCGGAAGCATTTCTCCGAGAGTGTGGGGTTGTTTTCTTGGAGGGCTTTCGCGTCGTGAATGATGCTGAATTTTGGTCGAGAGCTGTGTAGGGGGAGAGTCGATTTGTTTGCTATTGCTGCTGCTCTCTTCATCGAATTGGACGATCAGTTTTTTTGGCCTGTGATTATGATATGTTGATTTTCTTTTATGTTGTCTCACAGCATATCGTCGGTTAATTGCTTTGCTGAGGGGGCTTGCTGTCTGGCTTTAGCTTCGATGTCTGTGGCTTTTGTGTTTATATTCATCTTGGAAGTTCAGAATTACTTTTAGTTTGCAATGGATCTACTTGTTTATTAACCTAGTTTGAATGGTGTGCCTGATGTCCTCTGTCATGATGAGGTGTAATTTACAAAGCAATGTCGTTTATCGAAGAATTTGACATAGTTTTTTCAGTCTACGGACGTGCTCGAAGCTCTCTATCTTGCTTTCTCTTGCCCTTTGTTTTTTCAGTAATTCCCATGACTTGATGTTGGCATTCCTGTTGTTTTCTAGATTGGACTGCTTCTTGTTTTAGGTAGATTAATTGGTTGGACAATGTTTACAGTTGACATTATTTGCCCGTCACTTGCAAATTTGACAGAACAATTTGACATGGGTGGCTAATGTCTTGTGATCCTTTTCTCTTTTTCCTTGATGGAAAACACCTATATGTTGTAGCTTGGTCCACTGTCACAATATATTAGTTTTCACGTAAACTAGCAAACAGTGATTGTCTGTAAACTTACATGTACTTTCCTGTATTGCCTTATGGCTGAAGATTAAAGTGTATGTTAGCTTGCTTATGTAGATAATGAACAGAGGAGGAGGAGCAGGAGCAGGTCTAGGTAGTGGGAGCAGGCCCACAGCTGCTGCAGCTGCCCAGAAGCAGAAGACACTCCTACAAAGAGTTGAAAATGACATTGGCAACATTTTGTCGACAATTTCAGTCATCTTGTGAATGTTGCCAGATTATGTATACATTTCTCTTTGCCATCTTCCAGTCTGGAAAGTTTTATCCCTCTCAGTAACAGTCATAACTACAGTTGAGATTATCCATGCTTTTCCTTTGTGGGGCTAGGTGGATCATTGACAAGCCGTCTCTTTGTCACTTATTGACTACCATGTAGTGTGAGGTCTACATTTGCTTCAGTGTATTGGCTTGATGCTGGACTTAGGTATCATGAAGTTATGTCAATGGATAGGAGGGAGGTTGCTTGGGCTCTTGTAAGCTGCTGAAATTGGGAAAGACATTTTTTCCATGATCTTTGTTCTTCATGAATGGAGGATTGAAATTTTTTTAATATATTCCAAATGGAAAGAAATCCATTTTAGATCTTAGAAGGCTGTTGTGATGGACCTTTTGATAATGAAGAGTGGAGACCTAATATCATAAATTTTCAAGATGTCATGGTTAGGGGATACAGATTGATAAAGTATGGATAATATTTAAAATGTGGATGTTTACTTCCTCATAGTGATGCTTTCAAAATTATGAGCTTAGATCAAGTAGATGATAAAAGTAAAGTTTGTCTTTGCCATTCTAGTGATTCAAGTAGCATATTGATAAGATGGCGGCGGCTATCAAAATGGCCCTCTCAAATTTCTCTAAGAACGAGCTTTTGTCTTTTACAGCTTCATAGTTTTGACACCTAAATTTTATCAATTTATTTAGGACCTAATCGCATACAAAATTAGGAATTAGTCACTAATAAAAAGAAAACAAAACAATGACAAAAACAAAAACAAATAGAAAAAAATGAAAAAATGCCTAGGGGGTGGGTTGGGCCGGATCCAGCCTTAGCCCAGCCTGCCGCCCACCTCTCTTTTTCTCTCATGGCCCAAACCATTCCCTGCGCAGCCCAGCCTCCTGGTCTCCTTGGGCTCGGTCCACGTCCAACGGTCTTCCTCCTCCCTGTCATTGTCACGGCTCAAAAGAAAGCATGTGTTTTTATGGGCCGGTCATGACACGTTTATGGATCCAACGACCTTGGCTTGTCTGCTACTTAGGATTTTCTCGAGTCTTCTAGAATAATCCTAGAAGCGGGCGATATGCGAATTGTAATAAATATGGATAGTTGGTGGTTGGAGAGATTCAATCTCCATTGTTAAATCTGTGGGAGATCTACGGATATAGTTCACATTATATTTATATATAAAGGATCCTCCCCTTCATTATAAATATCTCATTCACAAGCAATACAAAAATCAGACCTTTCTCTCAGAGTTTTTCTCTCTACATACGAGTCTTGTAGACAAAGTCTTGTGAGTGAGTTTGAAAAGCTGTTTAGGGGTAAAACTTTAAGGCCGCACGGGTGAATCGAAGAGTGATCGAGAGTTGATCGATCCGCCGAGATATCCTCTGCGCACAAGGGAGCTGAAAAAGGAAAAAAGCAGCAGGAGCATAGAAAAGGAAGAACAGAGACCACAGAGATTGAGCTCGGTAAAAACAGGGAAAAGGACGGAGAGAGGGGGAAGCGAGAGTGGGCTGCGAGCTCGCGCCGCTGTCCCCGACGCCGTCGTCGTCGCTGCACCGGATCTCCACCGAGTCGCTGTCGCCCACCACCATCTGCTACAATGTAGTCCCGACGCTGAGACCGAGGAGAAAAGGGAGAGAAACCAGAAGGGGAGAGAACAGAGAGGGAACCAGCGCGAGAGAAAAAGAGAAAGGGGAAGAGCGAAATACTGAGAGAAACCAGGAGGGAAGGAACGAGAGAGTGAGCGAGAGAGAGAACTCGAGAGGGTGGTTGGCCGTCGCCGGAGGTCCGTTCATCAGCCGCCGTCCGCTGCAGCTCTCCCCTCGAACCAGGTAGGTTTTTTCGACCGTGTGTCCCTTGTTTTCGGAAGACGACGGGCTGAAGCTCGCGCCGACTAGTTCGCGCAAGTTTCGGTCCAAGCCGGTACTCCCTGAAAGCTGATAGTTGTTCTAGATGCGTCGTTAGGGGTTTAGATTTGTGCTCGTGTCCGTATCAAGTCGAAAATCCCCGTGTCAATAGCGCACACCAAATGTTTGATAAAATACTCGAAAGAGAACCGGTTGCTTCGGTCGGTGTTGCCGTTTGGACGAGCTTCGGTGAGGAACAAGATCTCAGGTGAAAGAAAGGGCTTCGAGCGTGCTGAGAACCCACGAGAAGAAGAAGAAGGCCAGAAGAGGAAAATAAAATAAAGAAGGAAAAGAAAAAGTGCAGAAAAAGTAAAACGAATAGGGAAAGAGAAAGACAAAAGCAGGCTTCGGGAAGGGGAGTCGTAGAGGAGAAGGTACAGGGAATAGGACAAGATAGGGAAAAGACAAAAGAGGAAAAAATAAAAATAAAAAATAGAAAAGTTTCTTTTTAAATCCGATTGGGTCGGATCCGGGTTTGGGTAGGGTCATCGAGTCGGATAGGGTTTATCTGGTTCAAGTCTGTTTTCCTCGAATATAATAATATTAAATATTAAATATATATTAATATTAAAAATTCAAAACTTTTTAAAAAATTCAAAAATTTCGAAAAATAATAAAATTCAAAAAAGTTTTCCAAAATTCAAAAACTCAGAAAACATTAAAAATTCGACTTCTTTCCTAAAAATAATTATTAAAATTAATTAAAAAAAATTAAAAAAAAATCGAAAATAAAAAAACGTAGGATTTGGTTAGGAATTGCTATATTTTATATTCTTAATATAATTAAGCATTTATTTGCTCATATATTGATTATATTGCATATTTAGTTTGCATATTTAATTATGTTAAATTGCACGTGTTTAATTTTATTGTAATTAAAATCTTGATAGCTATGATTGTTACCTTAATGATTGCGCACCCGCATGATCACTCCACATGTTAGTGGATATGTATAAAATCAATCCAAATTGCTTATCAAAAAAATTATTTTGTTAAAATGAACAAGATTAGATACCGAAATGGCACTAATTAGTCAATTAGTGTAATTAAGTCACCGACTCTAGATTCTTTGATTGTATAGAGAGTGAGATACACTCCCATGCCTCACTTAATTTCTAGCCGACCCCAATAGGCTAGTGGCGACTTTTTGTGTGCAAAATTCCTAAAAAAATCTCAATGTTACATGAGGTATGGGTTTGGGAGAGCCATGCCTAATCATGAGCCTTAAACCCATCTATAGGCAATACCTCTAAACCTACTCTCTCCCCTGAAGGTAGGTTGCGACACACAGAGCCCAACCTACCATCTTTGAAAGATAAAGTTTGAAGGATAAATCTTTTGGATTTCATTTCATGACTAGCATGCCCTCACACTTATTCACTGACGCAAAGATTCAGGGAGATCAAGGTTCGAGTTGCTTTGCTAAATTTAGAAACTGGACACGTTGTGCAAAGCAAACCAAGATTAGCTGGTAAGTTGAATCTTGTCATACTTGGTGGTGAATTTGAGGAAGTTGATTCGAATTGGAAAGCCACATGAGGGTGAGGGAAAGGCAATTTTGTCTGGTGATCTGGTTGTGAACCTAGAAGGAGGGAAAGCCAAATTAGGCGATTTCACTTTCACGTGGGATTAGAGTAGGACAAGGAGTGGGAAATATAGGCTCGAAGTTAAGGTCACCTGTCGATGCTATGGTGCGACGCAGGGCCGTATCCGAGGCTTTCGTTGTTGAAGATAGCCGTGGAGAATGTGAGTAGTCAAAGCAACTGTTATTTCTAGCTTTTGTTTAAAACACATCATCTAAAACTTCCAACTTCCATAGATAGCTAGTATCCAGAGTTGTGTGGGTAAAAGTATCGTTGGTTAGAGACCAGTACTTTTGTAAACTTAAAGATAATGCGAGAAAATCAAGTAGTCATTCTTATGCTATAGCCTTGTCTATAAGCAATTTAACTTTGTATAAGACTTATGAAGCCGTACTTGTTGTGATGTTTCTACTTCTCATGCTTTATGTAGTTGTCAAAAAACATTTCCCACTTTTACCGAGTGACTACATGTGGAGAATAGTTGGAGTGGCCATGGGTGGATAGGCGTACAAATTATTGACGGGAGCAAAGATTGTCACATTTTTTCCACCTCATTTCCTTGGATGAAACAAGACTGAGAAATGTAAAATCTCGCCTCTTAGACTATTATGTTTGGCTACTGTCTCGATAGGGCCTTAACATTGAATCTTTGTCTTTATATATTTAGTTCTTGATGATTTATTTCAATTCCAGATTGTGGGTGTCAGAATCTTCGATGCCATGCGAAAACATACTTCGAAGCATGTCACGTTATACGTCTTCGATGATAAGGATTATGTTTATTATCTCGATCAAGGCTGAAACATTGACATTCTTTTCAACTAGAATTTTGAGCCCAAAGAACTCATCCGTTATGGATTTATCTAAAGGATGCAATCACTTTCCAAAGGTGAAAAGGTCAGGCTCGAGTATTGCCACAACCTCTCACATTCATGATTATTGAGCATACTTAAATGCAAAGAAACCTGAGCTTTCAAAGTATAATGTGACGATCAGATAGATGAACAAAATGCACATTGATGTGAAATGACATAATTTTTTATACGGCAGCTCATTTCATGCGTGAACCATATTAGGGAGACAAATTTAGTGATTTTATCATTAGACAGACTTCCTAGGCTCTTCGTTTCAACATAGATTTTTCATTGCAATGATAGGGTATGACTTTCTGAGAGAACTTTCTCTTTGAAAATCCTAGTCCTTTGGGATATTGGCAATACTCAAGCCTGACCTTTTCACCTTCGGAAAGTGATTCCATCCTTTGGACGAGTCCATAACATATGAGTCATTTGGGCTCAAAATTCCAATTGAAAAGAATGCCAATGTTTCAGTTTTGATCGAGATAGTAAACATAGTCCTTGTCATCGGAGACGTGTAACGTGGCATGCTCCGAAGTATGTTTCCACATGGCATTGAAGATTCCGACACTCATGATTTGAAATTAAAATAAATTATCAAGAACTAAATATAGAAAAACAAAGATTCAATATTGCTCTATCGGGACAATAGCAAAACATAATAGTTTAAGAGACGGGACTTTACATTTCTCAGTCTTGCTTCATCCAAGGAAAGGAGGTGGAAAAATTCTTGTACTGTGACGATCTTTGCTCCTGTCAATAGTTTGTGCGCCTGTCCACCCATCACCACTCCAACTATTCTCCACACGTAGTCATTTGGTAAAAGTGGAAAATGTTTTTTGACAACTACATAAAGCATGAGAAGCAAGAACATCACAACAAGTACTACATCATAAGTCTCTTATAAAGTTAAATTGATTGTAGACAAGGCTGTAACATATAAGAATAACTAATTAATTTTTTCGCATTATCTTTAAGTCTATAAAAGTACTAGCTTCTAACTAACGATGCTTTTATCTACACAACTTTGGATACTCGCTGTTTATAGAAGTTTTAGATGATGTGTTTTAAACAAAGGCTAGATGACTAGCAGTTGCTTTGACTATTCACATTCTCCATTATCTTCAACAATGAAAGCCTTGGATACGGCCCTGTGGATATGTGTCGCAACATAGCATCAACAGATACCTTAACTTCGAACCTGTATTTCCCACTCCTCATCTTGCTCGAATTCTGCGTGAAAGTGAAATCGCCTAATTTGGTTGTCCCTCCTTTTAGGTTCACAACCAGATCACCAGACAGAATTGCCTTTCCCTCCTCAAACCCTCTTGATATTATGTGGCTTTCCAAATTCAGATCAACTTCCTCATATTCAGCACCAAGTATGACAAGATTTAACTTAGCAGCTGATCCTAGTCCGCTCCGCACAACGTGTTCAGTTTCTAAATTTAGCAAAGCAACTCGAACATTGATCTCTCTGAACCTTTGCGTCAGTGAATAAGTGTGAGGGCATGCTGGTCATAAAACAAAGTCCAAAAGATTTATCCTTCAGAGTTGGTAGGTTGGGCTCTGTGAAATTGTAAAAGACAAAAGCTTGTTCTTAGAGAAATTTGAGAGGGCCATTTTGATAACCGCCGCCATCTTATCATGTCCTGAACCAAAACTAGTACACTACTAAGAATTCAGGGATAGATTTACTAGCAATATAATGGGTTGGCTAGGATGGATACTCAATATCAAAATGATGATTGGGCAAAGACTCTACTTGGTGAAGGAGGAGAGTTGGCTGGCTCTTTCTATTGGAAAGGGAGATTTGTAGCCTTGAAGTCCGGTGGATGCATGTTGAGAAGATAACCCGATGTGACTCAAGTGCCGACGCATGGAGTCGCATGTTGCTCCTTTCTTTTCAGGCTGAGACTTAAAAAATTGACAGTGGCAGTGTTGCGGGGTCTAATTCTCAATCTGGGTCAATGACGGTAACTTAAAAGTAGCAAGAACTAAGCATTTCCCCTACCCTTCTCTTGTGTTGCAACTAGCGGCAAATGGGTAATCACCGTCTCATGTCTGTTAATATACCTATCCATAGGGTATTATTCAGCTTCCATTTCCATCAAACATTGTTGTGCTTCCTTATCTGCTCTGCTCGAGCTCTCTCATTCAAAGGCTCATTATGCGACAACCATATTAGGTTAGCCTTCAAGATGTAACTGGAACTAGAAGGCATCATAGAGTCATCTTGTCTCTTAAACTTCTGCTCTGATGAGGACAGTACATGTGGACCATAACTAGATATGAAGAAAGTGAAAGAACATGAAACTCTTCTCGTAGGAGAAAGGAAATGCAGAGTGCTTTCAGGTTATCCTTTACAATATGTTGTCCGATATGGATTTGAAGTGCAGATATGTTATCGTGCAACGAGAAAGTATCGGAGCATCTTGAATATTACTTTGTCTGTTTTAAGTAATTCTGTCCATGCAAACGTCTTATATATTTTCGCGTTCCCTCCAAGCAAATAGCCTTTGGCCGTGCCGTCTCCTCCAAATTTTCTGAGTGACTACAGTTTGGCTTTTGGCTCTACTCAGAGCAATAAATATGCGCTACACAGTCGAAATAAGTACATAAGTATAACCTTACTAGCAGTGGATTCATTTAATTGCGAACAACTTATTGAGAAGATCTTTAGCACTCGCATTTAGCTGATTTAATGAATGTACTGATTGTAGCAATCTATGTAGCTTATGTTGGAGCAACCTCACTTTATCATAGACCGATCCACTACAAGAGTACATGAAAATGAATCGCTCCTCCATGCCAATGATGACTTGAGCAATGAAACTTCCAGAGCGAGTCGAGTCTTTTGAATGAATTCGGGATTTCATTTTCCTGCTGATAACACGCGTTGGGAGTTCTACTAAACATAATGGACTGCGTGGAAGCTGGTTTGACAATGAAGGGCCGAAGAACCTTGTTAAATGAAGTGATTAGCAAAATTTCATGAAGTTAACCTTGAAACCGAAGTTTGTCCCATCCCCTCGTGTCGACCTCTGCCATATAAATAGAAGGTGTGATCGTGCAAGAAGATGAGGAAGATCAAGAAACCATCAATCAGAAGTTTGAGACCTATAAATGACAGGAACTAAGGAGGACGATGAAGGAATGCTCAATTGCGCCAAAGCCTTATTGACTTTTCGTCCGATCTGTCCTTAGGGTCTTTGGTAATACTTCTCAACTTTAGGCTCCACTTTTGTGTCAGGATCAGGATCCCTCCGTTTGAAAGAGAAATTGTTTTTGAAAAATTATTTTTTAACTTCTCAATATTTAATAAACAAAAAATTAATCAATTCACATAAAACATTGTACAAGTTTGAAAACGACAAACTTAGGTAGGGAGAAAAACAACTTCACCTTTGACAAGTGACTTTCCCTAAATCACAATAATCACAAAAATAAAAGAAAATGAACTGTTTTGCTTGAAAGTCTTTATCAGGAAATTTTCAATGGTTGTAAACATGGTTGTACTGTACTCGGAAAAAAAAATGTGGTTGTTCCGTTCGTGTCTATTTTTTTTTACCTTCAGCGGGGAGATTTTTTAGATTACTTTGCCCAATAAAAAGATTTTATATTCGTTCAGAACGACCTCCACGATTTGGCTCATTCGCATCGCAGCCGTCCAACCTCCCCTGCGAAACCGTCGCCCTCTGTTGCTCGCCTCCGGTGCCACCGCAATCGCCGCCGCCGACGACGACAGGTCCGTTCTCTCTCTCTCTACACCGAGCTCAGCCTGTCGCAGTTCAGGGGCTCCAATCACCTGAAAAACCTGGTCGAAAGCTCGTAGAGCCAGCGACGCGCGCGCGGTTGAGAAATGGAGCGGCGAGCTTGCTTTCGTTTCGGTTCCAGCTTCATTTTTGTTAGGGTTTTCAGGCGGAGTGTCGAGGGGGACTGTCGAGATTGCGCTGCGGAAGAAGGTATGGCGAAGTGCCAATGTGTAGTGGAGATGCTGCGGGGTCAAGAAGGCATGGAGAGCGAGTATTGAGATCGGGAAGAATGGATTTTGATGCATGGGATGCTTTCGTTCGGAGGTGGCGAGGCAAGAATTGGTAGTTCGGTTTTGATGTGCGAGCGAGCGAGCGAACGAAGAGTAGGTTGCGGAAGCATTTCTCCGGGAGTGTGGGGGTGTTTTCTTGGAGGGCTTTCGCCTCGTGAATGATACTGAATTTTGGTCGAGAGCTGTGTAGGGGGAGAGTCGATTTTTTTGCTGTTGCTGCCGCTCTCTTCATCGAATTGGACGATCAGTTTTTTTGGCCTTTCATTATGATATGTTGATTTTCTTTTGTGCTGTTTCACGGCATGTCGTCTGTTAATTCCTTTGCCGAGGCGGCTTGTCGTCTGGCTTTAGGTTCAATATCTGTGGCTTTCGTGTTTATATTCATCTTGGAAGTTCAGAATTATTTTTAGTTTGCAATGGATCTACTTGTTTATTAACCTAGTTTGAATAGTGTCCCTGATGTCTGTTTTGATGAGGTGTAATTTGCAAAGCAATGCCATTTATTTAAGAATTTGATATAGTTTTTTCAGTCTATGGACGTGCTCAAAGTTCTCTATCTTGCTTTCTCTTGCCCTTTGTCTTTTCAGTAATTCCTATGACTTGATGTTGGCATTCCTGTTGTCTTCTAGATCGGACTGCTTCTTGATTTAGGTAGATTAATTGGTTGGACAATGTTTACAGTTGTTGACATTGTTTGCCTGTCACTTGCAAATTTGACATGGGGTGGCAAATGTCTTATGATCCTTTTCACTTTTTTATGGTGTAGCTTGGTCCACTGTCACAATATTAACCAGTAAACTAGCAAACACTGATCAAGTGCCTGTAAACTTACATGTACAGACCTGTATTTTCTTCTGGCTGAAGATTAAGTGTATGTTAACTTGCTTATGTAGATAATGAACAGAGGAGGAGGAGCAGGAGCAGGCCTAGGTAGTGGGAGTGGGCCCACAGCTGCCGCAGCAGCTGCAGCTGCCCAGAAGCAGAAGACACTCTTACAAAGAGTTGAAAACGACATTGGCAACATTGTTGACAATTTCAGTCATCTTGTGAATGTCGCCAGAGTATGTATACATTTCTCCTTGCCATCGTCCAGTCTGGAAACCTTTATCCCTCTCAGTAACAGTCATAACTACAGTTGACATTATCCATGCTTTTCCTTTGTGTGAGGCTAGATGGAAATGATAAACTGTCTCTTTGTCACTTATTGACTACAATGTAGTGTGAGGTCTACATTTGGTTAGCGTATTGACTTGATGCTGGACTTAGGTATCGTGAAGTTACGTCAATAGATAGGAGGGAAGGTTGCTTGGGCTCTTGCAAGCTGCTGAAATTGGGAAGGACATATTGTTTCCATGATCTGGTTCTCCATGAATGGAGGATTGATTTTTTTTTTTTTCATTTATATCCAAAATGGAAAGAAATCCATTTGAGATCTTAGAAGGCTGTTGTGATGGACCTTTTGATAATGAAGAGTGGAGACCTAATATCAGAAATTTTCAAGATGTCGTGGTGAGGGGATACAAACTGATAAATTATGGATAATATTCAAAATGTGGATGTTTACTTCCTGATACTGATGCTTTCGATATTATGAGCTTAGATCAAATAGATGAAAAAAGTAAAGTTAGTCTTTGCCATTCTAGTGATTCAAGTAGCATGTACACTCTGGGAGATTTTTCTTTATGTAACATGCGAAGAGATATTACTCTTATTGAAAAAAAAAAGAACATTTGTTCTATATTTTTATCTTCAATTTGAAATTCAAACTGGGAAGGGTTTGATATCTGAAGAGCATCCATCGTGGTATTGACTGAGTCTTCTCACTTATGGAGGTGAATGACCCTCCAGTCAGAAACTCACAAGAAGCTTTCATGATGGAGATGCGTGCAGCAAGAATGGTAAGATTTGGACTTTAATCTGAAGTGAGGCTTGGCCATTTAATTATTGTAACCGACAAAGGATAGTTAATTCTGCTCATTAACTTAAAAAGCAGTTCATGTTTGGCATATATGTTTACCACGTCAATTTGGTAATCCTCTGCTGAATCCATGAGAGACTCAAAATTTCAGGGCTATGAGACTTCTAGAAAATGGATGTGGGATTTCTTTTTCATGATAACGGAAATTTCATTATCTCAGAGATTGCATTTGCCATACGTGTATTAGCATTTAGCAATAGCAATAACCATAATGCAAAATGACCCTCACAATCTGGATCTTCTGTATTGTTTAAATGAACTTGAGGGAACACAAATTGTCAATCCAAATATAGTTACCCAAATCGCAAATTAACTTTTCAAGGAATATGATGAAGTGGCGAGAGCATCTTTCTATAGTTCAAATGAACTTGGGGGAAAATAAGTGGCATAACCTTGAGCTCAGTTACTTGAATAGGTGATGTGTGTAGTCAAGGATTAAAAACTTTTCGAGGAATATTATTAAGCAGTGGAAGCATCTACTTGTAATGCTTCAGAAATTTTAACCCTGGATCGATATTCTTCTTTACTTTCTAAAGCTTATCAAAGAAGCAGCTTCTCTGTGCTCATGTATTTGTCTCCTGTGTCATTTGATGCATGTTTGCAAAAAAGGTTCAAGCGGCTGATTCACTGCTGAAATTGGTATCGGAGCTGACACAGACTGCCATATTTTCAGGATTCGCATCTCTAAACGACCATGTTGAACAGAGAATTGTTGAGTTCAACCAACAAGCCGAAAAATCAGATCGTACGTTGTCTAGAATTGCGGAGGAGGCAGCCGCCAGTCTCAAAGAGCTTGAATCTCATTACTACTCTTCATTGCAGAGGACGACTCATCCCACAGAATCTTAGTGGAAGATGGCTGTGATCTTGTGTATTAATTGTGGGGATTATTGTGACTTTTTACTTATCTTGAAGCTAACAAAAGCTACGTACACTACATGGAGCTTCTAGGGTATTCTTTAACTTCAGCAGGGTGATTGAGAGGCTTGCTCTTGCCGTTCCAGAGCCATGTGAGGGGATGAATTTGATTATCTAAATAGGGAGTATTTGACTTTGGAATTCGTCCAAAAAACTTGTCGATGACTACTAAGTGCAAATCTCTCTCAGCAAAGAGATTAGCAGCTTGGACTTCAAGTCATTGCGTTTCTCTCCTGTACTTCTTTTTTTGACGAATTTGCAGCTAGCAGTTGGATGAGATGGAAAGCTTTTACATAATTGATGCCATGTGATTCCCCGGTCCTGGCGGAGATGACCTGCATTGGATTGAAGTAGAGCACAGGGCTTACTCTTCTCAAAAGCTGGTCCATAAAACCACTTGCTCTCTACGATAGCAAAGAGGCCTTTAGTTTTTAATTGTATGCTCCGTTTACTGTGTCAGGAATTTTTGCGATTTGAAAACTATTTTTAAAGAAGTCATTTTCTAGAAAAATAGTAATATTTTCCGGAGGTTGATTGAAGTTTGAAAATGAACTGTAGATCTCGCTTGGAAATGATGGCTTAACTTTTTTTTCCTAAAGAAACACGCACCATTCACATTGCGCATGTACATGGATAAAAAATTTCGTTGCTTTGGCAGTCTATAAATAGAATTTGGTAAAAGATTTAAATAGTATCATTCATTAACTAGACTTATAAAGTACTTGAATATGTTGATTTTAAGTTAATAAAGCTAAGGCTCATCTCATTTTATTAGACCTGGGCCCGGCCATCGAGGTCCTGAAGACTTGGACATGACTGCCGAAATCCTAAGCATGGGGCGTTAAGGTCTTGGGTCAAGTCTTGAGGGACTAAGGCCCAGTCACTACGATACTGAACTCAGGTGTTGAGGACCCCGCCTTGGTCGAAGACTAGGCCTTGACCTTAGGGGACTTGAGCATGCTACTGAGGTTCCAATTTGCTTGGGCCTAGCCATGCAGAACTTGAGCACGAGTGCCAAAGATTGAGGCCGAATCTTGATAGACTGATCTCAAGTAATGGTGACTTGCTTGCAGGACCTGAGTAGTTAGGCATGGTTGCCGATGACTCGAGCATGGATGCTGGAGTTTTAAGTCCGGCCTTGAACGACTTGGACCAACCTCTTTATACCCTAGTCTGGCTTATCTTGCCCTAGTGGACATTAGTCATAAGTTATTATTGCTTTGTTGACTCTATTTAACATGTTTGGAGTAAAATTAAACAGAACTTCTATTACATGTTATATAATTTATCACATTGCGTTAATAAAATGAAATTTGACTGAGTAAAATTATGAAAGCTTGTGGAGCCTGGATCTTCAATCAATGTTACCATTTTGGTTCATTCGTGCCTTTGTTTCAGTTGTGCACTAATGTGTAATAATCTTCCATTTTTATTAGTATTGTGGTGAGTGTCATTTAAAATGACGGTAATTTCAACTCAAATTAATATTTTATCATGGGTATGAAACTCAGTAATTGACAATACTAGTCCTCTGCTCCTAACATTTAATTTAATTTTATATGAAAAAGAAAAAAATCGCGACGCTTTTTTTTCCAACAGAATAACTTATTTGCTTTCCAATCCGAAAAAGGAAAAAGAAAAGATTTGCTTTAAAATCCTGCTTAAAATGAAACCTCGTCTCAAAACCCCAGAACGCCCAAACCCGCGTGTCGTTTTGGAGCGAAACGGCGCGTCCTCCTCCTCCATTGCCCTAACCATCGCCACTTCCGGAACGACACCCCAAAAAAAGCTCAAACGGCAAAACAAAACCCTCCATCACAATCCCCCCTCCCGACACGAACGCAACCCTCGCTCCACCGCCCCTCGCTCTCGCCGGCGACCAACCCTCCGCCGCGCCGCCCGGCCCCGTCGGCGCAGCCCCTCCTTCCCGTCTCTTCCCTTCCGCCTCTCCTTCTCCTTCTTCTCCTTCTCCTTCTTCTCCTTCTCGTTCCTCTCCGCGGGACGGCGTGCGTTCCGGACAGTAACGCTTTCCACTCGAGTTTCCCTCGAGAGAGAGTGAACGCTCGCGAGTGTCCGGGGCTCCCCTTCCTTCGATGCTCTGCTCGTCTTCTCCGGCGCCGCGGGAACGAATGGTGAGTGCAACCGGTCCTTCCTTCGATGGGCTCTTCGCTGCTCGTGTTGTTGTTCCCGTCTCTCAGCTAATCGAACAGAGCTTTTTCCCAAAGGTT